>NC_067416.1:45661780-45836712 GCF_009764475.1 Pristis pectinata | reverse complement strand
ATTGGGGTCTTTTTAACAAGAGCGTGTTGAGTATCTCGAATTCACTATTTGGGGGCGGGGGTGGTGGTGTTGGTGGAACAGAGTATCTGACAACATTTACGCAGTGTCTGGAAGAGAACTTGAGTCACCCATGCAGCTTCGGGTCAAATGCTGGTGAGGAGGTGTAGGATTAATAAACTATAACTGTATTGATATCTTAAGACGGATGAGAATTATGGCTGCTCGAAATACTGATTTAAAAAGTGTCCTTCAGGCCATAACAGCCACACCACTGCATTACCTGGCTGGGTGCTGTGTGGTAATTGCTGTGTCTGGAACTTAATTGGATTCCCAATTATGCTTGACTATGGAGATGATGGTCAATCTTAATGGGAAATGGGTAAGGCTGTCTCAAACAATGAAGGTGATACCTGCCTTTGTCTCACCCGATGCAAAATGATTAGCTGAACCTGTGGATGTGAGGACTGCTCTTTGTCCATCTGCAGTAGCCCTTTGTCCGTTTCCTGCTCAACCAAGAACTTCCGGCACCGTGACTCATTAAAGTGTGCGTGACAATACCTGTATAAATCTCTGTCTACCCCTTTGTACTGGGAGAACTCGGGAAGCGACTCTTAGTGAGTGCTGAAGAGAATTCTCCTCGCGGTGCACTGCTAATAAAGGTATTTGTTCGAATCGACCTCGTGACACTGTGTTATTTACAGCGGACGGATAGGGAAATTGATTTCGGGACGACAATTTGGCGAGCCAGCCAGGAGTCCATGACGAGGTTTCGGAAGCGGCGTGAGCGACAGACGGGGATAACGGCCACCTGAGACGGACGGGCCCACAAGGTACGATTCACCTTGATCCCTCTCAGGCAGTCGGACACCTGATCAATCCCTTCGCTTACCGACAATCCTCTGACGGACTCCTCGCGAACCTGTACGAGTGCCACAGGTAAGAAGGGGTTCAAGTCCCCAGTTAAGTTAAGTTCTGTTCGGGGTTCGAGTCCCCAGTTCTGTTCGGGGTTCGAGTCCCCAGTTAAGTTAAGTTCTGTTCGGGGTTCGAGTCCCCAGTTCTGTTCGGGGTTCGAGTTCCCATTTAAGTTAAGTCCGTTGGGGGTCTGAGTCCCCATTTTGGATTTGGGATTTTAAGTTGTGAATTTCAAGGTTTTGAGCTCTAAGTTCTGAGATCGGTTCTCCAGTACTACCACCCTGCCTTAGACCGGTTCTTAAGAGGGGAAATCCCCCACGGTATATCATTAACCTGAAGTGGGTGAAGGAAAGAGACCGATCTTATAGGTAATCGCAGCGATTCGTACCGTCCGATTGGGTAGAATACAAATATGGGACAAACTCTCGATAAGTCTGGTTCCAATACCCCACTATCTCAGTTATGTAAAGACGATCCGAAGAACGAGAGTAACTTCCGTAAATTATCAGCATGCCTCAATAAGAAATTGGGAAACGAAATATGGCCATTGGGGGGAACGTGTTACATAGATAAATGCCTAAAGGCAGAAAAGGCAATTTGGGAGCGGAATACAGGGGAAAAATGAAAATTATTAATGTCTACTTGGAGAAAACCGGCCGAAGACCTAACAAATAAATCTAAGCAGGCTAGCTGGGAACATAATGCGCGCAGAAGGGGAATTAGTGTGTGTGATTAACAGGGAAATCCTAAGAGTTGGGGAGAACCTGAAGTCTCAGTGCGGAGACCACGATGTTGAAAGGAGCAGAAGGGAGAGAGGAGAGGTAAATGAGGTGTATAAGGAGAAGAGCAGAAATAAAAATAAAAGTAGTAAGGATAAAGTGGAGGTACCTCCCGACATGTCTGGCGTGCCCCTGTTGTTCCAAAGTAATTATACGGACGAAAAGGATTAAGATTGGATGGTCGGACCCACAGCCCCTACCTACCCCACAGTTTCATTGCCGCCCCCATATAATGCGGCAAGCCCGCCAGCCGTCCCTCCCCTACCACCAGCGACTGCTAGCCAAGTCCCGCCCACAGGACAAGTCCATGAACCTATTGCAGTCCCGAACCAGGATGCGGCTCAGTCGAAGGGAAAGCCCACAGACAGGTGGGTTTAAGGCCACAGACAAACTACGGAGCTTTCTGGCAAGGGACGGTCCTTCAATAGATTCTCAGACGGACACCGACTCTGATTCTACCACTGATTATGGCGACCCTACAGATCCCAGCCTACCGACCATATTGAACGGGGTTAAGGGAGCCAAGGTTAAGAAACAATTCCCCAACAGGAGTGTTCCCAATCCTGATCCAGCCCAAGCCAGCGCTAATCCTACAATCCAAATTTACACCCCTTGGAAGCCTCAGGAGATGTGCTTAATCATGAGTCGGGCGCCCAATCGTAAAACCAACCCGGAGGATTTCATAGATTATGTGATTGGGACAATTCAGATGTATCAGGCCGCCCCACAAGACCTTTTCAGCCTTTGTTGCATGACCCTTACGACTAATGAAGTGGCACAGTGGAAAGAACACCTGGGGAACCTATGCTGACTGGACAGCCTTTCAGGCGGCCGTCCGGCCTCAGGACCAGGTGGCCACTATTAGAACTGCCCTTCGTAAAACCCTCCAACAGCCTATTGACATAACTGAAGTTTTAGAATGCCGAACCAAAACAAGGCTGAGGACGGCCCAGACTTTTGGGACCGTTTCTGTTCACTTTACGGTACATATGCGGGGGACGATGCCTACAACAGAGGCAATGCCTCCCCCCAGTTTAACGCCCTCTTATTACAATGCATCCCTGCGGGAGTGGCCTCATCTATCCGCACTAATGACATGAACTGGCCTGACCACACACGACAAGCCATGAGGAGGGCGCTAGTCCATTTCTGGAGTAACGTGCGCGAGTCGAAAGCCACAAAGATAAAACAGGAAATGGTGCAGAGACCCCCTCGGCCCCAACCTTCTTAGTCCGACAATACGGGCTATCAAATGGAGCGGCAACTTTGCGTTCCAGAAGGGGTTGACTGGTCCGGTAAAGGAAACCCACTACACCCCAATGACGTAAGAGCCCCAGTGTACGGGCCCCCTTGTGGGCCACCACCACCACCCTCTCGTAATTACCTAGGACCCAGGGGACCACAACAACCCGCACCGGCGAACGCCAGGCCGAAGGGATGCTACCTTTGTGGGGCACCTGACCATTGACGGAGGGACTGCCCCCACTACCGTCATCGGCAGACCAGACCCCCTGGTAGACGACAACCTTTTTCAACCAACAACTCGTTTTCTGATTGACTAGACGTGGAGAGTAGCCTCTCCATGTACCCTTCCCCCACCGATAACCCGGACGATGAACCCATCGTCAATTTCTTAGTTGAAGTTAAGCCGATTCCCTTTATGATAGATTACTTAACGCGCTCCACTCGTGGGGATACGTAATACCTCCACAGAAATTAAAACGAACCCAGCAGCAGGTAAAATTTCTGGGCACCCTCTTAAGTGCTACTGAGCGGCGGTTCACTCCCGAACGTATTATGCCCATCGTTGCCACCCCACCGCCCACTACCCCAAAGGGTATGCGCGCCTTCTTAGGGTTAGTAAATTTCTGCAGACAGTGGCTACCTAACGTGGCGCTCCTTACTAAGCACCTCACACCCTTGGCCTCAAGCCAGTCAGTGGGACCCTTTGAACTTACCAAGGAACAAAAGGAGGCCTTTGATAGCCTCAACCAAGCCCTTTCCAGCGCCCCGGCCCTGGGACGCCCTTTGTGTGATCTCCCATTTCAGCTCTTCGTGATGTCCTAGAGGACTGCGCTAGAGCCATCCATACTCAAACCCATGGGATAGGAAAATACCGGTGGCATACTACCCCACTCGGCTGGACCCAGTTGCAAGGGGACTTCCACCATGCTCACAAATACTTCCAGCCATTTATTCCCTAGTAACAGCAACCTCCAATATAACCCTGCAACAGGCAGTGATGGTTTATTCCTCCCATACCGTAACGGCACTCTTAACTTCTCACCAGACGCAACAACTTACCCAGGCCCGCTTAAACAGATACGAGGTCGCACCCCTGAATAACCCACTCCTCACTTTTGCTTACTGTACGACCATTAATCCTGCCACCTTCCTAGAGGCCCCACCTGAGGATCTTGCGGACCCACCTCATGACTGTCTAATGCGTAACCACTTTTTAACTGCAGCCTGCCAGGACCTTTCAGATAAGGCCATCGAATCAGCCGACCTAAACCTGTACGTCGACGGTAGTTCCTACATTTCTGAAAAGGGCATCCGCCTCAGCGGCTATGCTGTGGTTAACGACTCCCAGAGTGTGGAATCGCATACTCTGCAGCCCCTAGTCTCTGCCCAAAAAGCAGAACTCTTTGCCCTGACCCGAGCTTTCATTTTAGCCAAGGACAAAGTAGCTAATGTCTTCACTGACTCCCGCTATGCTTTTGGAGTTGCCCATGACTTTGGCCAACTCTGGGCACACATGGTATTTCTGACCTCTCCAGGTATGTAAAGAACCTCCTCCAAGCCATCCTCCTCCCAAACAAATTAGCCATCATTAAATGCTCCGCTCACCTTTCAGATGCCTCCCCAATAACCCAGGGCAATAACAGGGCAGATATAGAAGCGAAATTGGCAGCACGCCAGGGGTCTAAAACCGTTTCCACTATGGAAAAACAAGCAGTTGTTTGCAAGCCAAACAAAGCAACGCCGGGCACCTCAGACAATGTCACTGTGCACCACTTACAGGGGGACGCCCCTGACTCAGCAAAACAAATGTGGAAGGCGTACGGGTGTACGCACTCTGCGCTACATGGCCTCTGGGTTACTGCAGTCGGTCAAGTATGTATACCTGATTCTTTGTTACCAATTCTTATTGACTGCCAACATTCTGACACCCACCTTGGCAAGGAGAGAATGAGTAACATTTTACTACGTACCTGGTGGCACCCCAGATTGGAGGAAGCAGCACAAGGCAAAATACGGTCGTGCTTGATATACCAATAAACCAATGCTGGGAAAGGGGCGAAGTGCACTCCAGGCAAAACCCCCTTGCCATGTGGTCCTTTTGAATGCATACAACTCGAGTTTATTGAATTACCGCGTGTACATTGTTACAAGTACTGTCTTATTATTGTTGATGTATTTAGTAGATGGATTGAAGCTTTTCCAACCACCCATAATAAGGCCTCAACAGTGGTAAAGTTATTGCTCACAGAGGTTTTACAAGATTTGGGGTACCCCGATGGATAAGTTCTGACAATGGCCCCCACTTCATTGGAATATTAAATAAGGAATTGTGCGAGGCATTGCATATCGAACAGCAGTTCCTGTGCACCTATTACCCTCAGTCAGCAGGTGTAGTAGAGAGAGCTAACAGCAACCTGAAGAATAAACTAACCAAATTAGTGTCAGAGACAGGTCTAAACTGGTTGAAGGTTCTCTCCTTAGCATTATACCATATGAGAACCACCCCCCCCCCCTTCCCCACTCTGACACCGGGGTATCGGCTGCTGAAATTGTCTATGGGCGTCCGGGAAGAAGCCCATGGGACGCTGCCACCCAACCCCCCACACAGGTTGACCTTAATATCATGGGGGATGAACTACAAAGGTATTTCATACAACTTACATCCTCTTTAAAGTTTCTTCATTCGCAGGTGGAGAGTGCCTTTAAACCACCTGAAGGGCAGAACACGGAATTGCCTGACCTGTAAATCGGAGACTCAGTACTGATACGGTATTGGGAGCGCCCTAAACTGGGACGTCGGTGGAAAGGCCCCTTCCAGATACTACTCCAAACACCGACAGTTGTGAAAGTAAAAGGCCCAGGAACGTTGGATTCATCTGAGCGACTGCAAACGATGACCACTTGAAAAAAATAATACCTTTTATATTCGGACTCCTCACCATTACCAGTACTCTTGTGTGGGCGTTAGAGGATAATTTGTTTTACAAAATACATATGCAGCTACATGGGAATCGCACCGTTTGTTACCCCTTGGCAGAGTCAGTGGAAGGCCTTTTTATAGCCACACCAAGCTGGAGCCCCAGGGCCCTCTTAAAATATGAATTTTCAAAAACAAAGTGTGTTGGACAGATGGGAACTTACAGGAGGGTGCTGCCGGGTAAATGCTTGCAAGGAACAGTAACAGGACCTAGTAGTACAGCCCACCACCAGTCCTTCTCCCACTGTTTCACCGGCATAGAGTGGGGTTGTAGGCTATCAATTGTACAGCATACGATAGCATGTGCCGCCAGTACCTGTACAGAGAGGAATTGCGGGTTTAAAGGGGGATGGTTTAGCCGTGAGTACGCTGCCACCAGGTGTGCTACGTTACTTGCAGGAGAGTGATGGGTTTGTGGAGAAGGCAACGGGACCCACGTGAGATTGTCTAATGTCTCCTTAGAATGGCTAGCCAGGGAGAATTACCTGAGGGAGCATGGGAGAAATGTTGCTGGGATCTCTTGGTATTCTCAAATGCCCAGTCCACGGCAATCGGGGTATGTAACCTGCTACCGGGATAAGGAAGGGTATGTGTTCCTCTTTAATGGCACTTACACCACAGCCACCCCCACTCTGCCAGCTTGGTTTGCAATAGGAACGATCGGGCCGGTCACGGTCCAATGCACCCAGAAGGCTGATGTCCGACGAAGACTTGTGGTGCGTCAGTTAGTAAGGAGTTCTGTGAGGATTGGAAGGATCCTATGTCATTGGGAACTCCCTAAACATCGTTCGGCTATGGATGCCTGAGTACTCTCTCTCTCTGGGGGGTTCGGCAGGAACTATAGCCGCAAAAAACCGGAACTAACTTATTTGTGGACTGGCTGCACTGGGAAACAGTACTATGGAGGGCCTGAAGGAAGTGAACCGGGAACTGGCAGAGCTTCTACTTTATGCCCAGCAGACCCGGTATGCTGTGGACTGCCAGTTGGCTCAGCAAGGAGGAGTATGTGCTATAGTTGGGGACAAATGCGTCACCAACGTGAGAGACGAGACCTTCAACATCTCCCATGCCATTCAGGACATTCAGACGCAAGTAGACAGCTTTAAACAGAGATTTACAGGAGGGACAAGTTGGTTGGGGTTGCTGCTAGGAGGATCGTGGGCGTCATACCTGCTGCATGGATCTGTGGGACTAATCGTGATTATAATAGTATGCTGTGTGGCGCTGGCATGTCTAAATACTTGTTGTAAGGTCCTTATTAATAAGCTCTCAGCCCCGTTCTCAGCGCCGCTCTCGTTTATCATGAAAAGATAAAAAGGAGGGAATGAGGAGGTGTAGGTTAATAAACTATAACTGTATTGATATCTTAAGACGGATGAGAATTATGGCTGCTCGAAATACTGATTTAAAAAGTGTCCTTCTGGCCAGAACAGCCACACCACTGCTTACCTGGGCTGGGTGCTGTGTGGTAATTGCTGTGTCTGGAACTTAATTGGATTCCCATTATGCTTGACTATGGAGATGATGGTCAATCTTAACGGGAAATGGGAAGGCTGTCTCAAACAATGAAGGTGATACCTGCCTTTGTCTCACCCGATTGCAAAATGATTAGCTGAACCTGTGGTGCGAGGCTGCTCTTTGTCCATCTGCAGTAGCCCTTTGTCCGTTTCCTGCTCAACCAAGAACTCCGGCACCTGACTCATTAAAGTGTGCGTGACAATACCTGTATAAATCTCTGTCTACCCCTTTGTACTGGGAGAACTCGGGAAGCGACTCTTAGTGAGTGCTGAAGAGAATTCTCATCGCGGTGCACTGCTAGTAAAGGTATTTGTTCGAATCGACCTCATGGCACTGTGTTATTTACAGCGTACGGATAGGGAAATTGATTTCGGGACGACACTGGAAGGTTGGATTAACACGAGTGGGTGCCCACTGTCCGCAGTGTACATGCTGAGAAGAATGGTCTGTTTCCATTCTGTATGATTCTTTAACACTAATTCCCAGAGTGCCAACATTACCTGATTGTCTGTATCAGCTTACCTGCCGTTGAATTAATGATTCATGCAATTGTTAACTTTAAGCGGGGCTGTTCAAACACAAACTTTGTACACTTTGTTTATTATGCCCTCTATAACCGTGAAGTCATCAATTCTCTTCGACGCATCAGTCTTAAAATCACCTGGCTCAATCTTGAATATTTTCAATATAATTCCTCGTCTTATTGGTTGCCATTTAGGATGTTTTAAAATTCTCGACTCTCTTCTCAAATTTCTCCACGATCTTACTTCTCCTGTCTCAGCATCCTCTATGTCGAATAGCTTCTATATCATCTCCACTTCCCTATATCTTCCCTGTTGACCATTCCCAAATGCTGTCATGTTACCATCCACATTATAATGCCGAAGCCCTTGAATTCCTTCGGTAAACATCCCAACTCTCAATTTGGCTTTGTTCCTTTTACAACCACCGCTTTACCCTAGCTTTCTTGATCAGTTATAATATACCCTCATGGGATGCCATGTTAAGTATTTAAGACTCTGTGTAGCATCGTGAATGTTTCGCCATTTTAAGATCTATTCCATCATTTTCTGAATAAAGTTATGACTACTTTGCACGGGTATAATATTACTTGTTCGTCTTCATTTCATAAAGGTCTTCAAATATCCAATCGTACATTAACGGAGAACTCCAGGAAGGTGCGAAACTGGAGCGTATCACAATCAGCAATTTCCATAATTTAACTCCCGACGGCTGCTACGAACTTTAATTTAAATAAAGTTGAATTATATTTGTAAATTTAAATTGTTTAAAACATTTGTTGGGAAGGTTACCGATAACATGTCTTTATTAGTCATGAATAAATAAAATAATCAAAATGATTAACGTTGTTGTTAAGGCAGAACAGTTAAAACATTGTTTTAATCATCATCATTACAATTAACTTAATCGGTTTATTGTTTGGGTTATTTCAGTAAAACGCCCAGCTCTACATAAAATAGTTGGAATAAACCTGTGCCTCAGGCGACGTAATATCCCAGTTGCTTGTCTGACTGAACCCCTATGTTATTTTCTTTATACAGCATGCAGTTTTATTTCTGATTGCACCGGATTTTATTGACATGCTGTTGAGCAAGTGAAAGGTGCATTAAAATGTGATTGAAGACCAGTGAAATTTCGACCAGAAATTTCAGCTGAAGAAAAGTCAATACAACATTGAGCATTTTTTATTTCATCCTCATTGTTAGCACTTTAACAGTAATTTAATACAAGTGAGGAAAGTATAGTATCATCAAAACAGAGATAAGCAAATCATCCATTTATGAGGGCATTTATTTGCCACCAAAATTTGTCAGGATATACGAAATTCAGATGAAGTAATTGAATTGACGTAACCATGGTCTGAATTTAATTGCCAATCACTGCAGTTGTTCCTGATATCACATTATCACAGAAACCTAAATTCACTGTTTCAACCAATTTGCAACGTTACGATAGATGATATCAAAATCCAGACTGTACAATTGAATCTCGGTGTGAGCAGCAACCAGTTTTAAACCCTCAGAACTGGTGTCATGCAGGTTCTGATGTAGTTTTGTCCTGGGTTCCTGTAAGGATGTAAGGCTTAGATTCTGATATAAAAGAATGTGGATTTTACTCATGTTATTATGGTGAGCGAATGTGTTCTCCGCCGGCTGTTGCTTATTCCAAAACCCCAAAGACATCCACGGAATCTCCTTTCTCGAATCACCAAGTATTTGATCGACCTCAACGCCGTCAATATTCGGGAATGGCAGAAGTTCTCATAATTAAAGTGTTACACCATGCAACCAAACAATGGAGAAAAGTATACTTTTACATCTTGATTGAATTTCCAATGTGAGCAGTCATTTGTTTTTTGAGTTACGTTGATGCATTCTTTTGTCCACAGTTATTGCCTCAACCTATGTATACGCTGTGGCTTCTTACTGCGATCGGTTGTCGAGAGGGAGGAGAGAAGCCTTTGAATCTCTGCCCATCTGCCGAGGAACATGGTAGGACTGTTTCCATTATCATTCTTTATGACATCATGATAATATGCTTTACAGTCTACGCAGGGAATACATTATGCATTGTAACACATTGTGACGTGTGTACCTTGTGTGTGAGATACACCTAAAACTCCACTGATCTCGGTTTTGTAACATTTAACGATATGAAACCGAAAAGGCGTTGCATGTTTGTTCTCCATAGTTTATGCTCAACAAAATCGCACGTATATCGCTGCTATTTATTCTACGATTCTCTTTCATAAAGTCTGCACTGCAATTACATTATGATCCAACTTATTCTATGATGACCAACCTCTTCATAACCTAGCGAAGAATTTAGTACTTGTGCAGGAAACAAAGGATTTCCCTGTCGGAGCACGGCAATTGCAGGTGGGACGTGTTACTTGAGGTCGTTAATAGACATATCCTGATTCTGCAACAGCTCATGCGTTTAGCGCGAGAATTGTTTTGGGAAGTATCAGTACCATCCCAGTCAGAGTCTGATGGAATACTGACTCTCGTGACAGACAGTAAGTAAGCAATAACAGAAGTCGAAATCTATATATTCCTTTCGAGAATTCTACCCTGAGAGAAGGACTCCAATGGAGCAATGTGATTAATTTACAGAAACGCTGCAAACTCCAATAAAAATTGCAACTAATTTTGTTATTGGGAAAAATTCCTTATGGTAGTTCCACTGGATTTGATGATAATGACCTCCCACCCCAACCCGGAGTTTCTTTCAAACCAGATTACTGACCAAACTGCTGAACACTGCAAATGCAGGCAGAGTACTATTGTTTGGTTAATACTCTGGCACTTTCGTAGGTTCATGGAATTCTTTCGCACTTATGGCAGATTCAAATATGCCACTGTTCGATAACAGTTTCCCCTCAATTTACTTTATTCCATGCTGAAGGATATATTTTACAATTCATTGATTTGCTACTGTTTTATGAACCACCAGCGGTTGTTAAAGCAGAATTATGAATCAAACTGATGCGAGAAAGGGAATCAAAGTCGTTAAAGATTCGCAGAAATAATATTACAACCGACATAAATGGTCAGGTAGGCAACGGTGAGGAAGCAAGCTTGTGCAGTCCTCACACCGTCTGCGTTCACCAAAAGACGGCGGGTCCATTAAAATGTAATCTGGCGTTGCCTTCTGGTTCAACATCCACTAATTCACCTGCAATGACAGAACACAAACTGAGAATCCAGTGAACATCACAGTGAGGTAAAGGACAACCAGAGTGAATGGTCGAAAGTGTGCATCAGCAAACAATTATTTTCTCATAAACTGTCAGGTCCTTTCTCTGTTTCAGGCAGTCTCGCAATCGCATGTTTTCGTTAGCTTCTGCATGACCAAGGAAACACGTGATGTCTCTATTACACATACTGATACAGTAGTATTTAGATATTGATATGATTTGTCGTCAGGCTCCTAGTCTCTATCAGTTCCTAATCAACATCTGATCGTTATATCTCAGATGAGTAGGCGTTGGTGGTATCTCTAAATTTTCTCTTCAACATTTGATCTGAATCATGGCGGCATGTGGTGTAATGTTGACTTGATAAAGGACTGTCTCTTCATATTTTCTTTAGCACGTCATATTCATCTAATATTATAAAGCACACCGTGCACAACTTCACACATTACTGCAGTGAATAAGAGCTGTCATCCATATTTCTAAACACAACGCTTGAATTTTCATTCAGTTTCACCAACTTTACCTCCAACATCCACCCTGCCCTCAAATTTACATGACCCTTCGCCGACACCACTCTCCCCTTTCTGGATTTCTCTGTCTCCATCTCCGGAGACAGGTTAACCACTGATATATTTTACAAATTCACTGACTCCCACAATGACCTTGACTGTACCTATTCCCACCCTGTCATCTTCTCCTCCCAGTTCCTGTTTCTCCGCCACATCTGTTTCCACGATGAGGCTTTCTACTCCAAGACATCCGAGATCTCCTCCTTCTTCAGTGAACGGGGTTTCCCTTCCATCACCATTATTGATGCCCTTGCCGCATCTCCTCCATTTACCGTACGTCTGCCGTCACACAATTCCGCCCTCCACAAGAAAAAAGGGACAAGGTTTCCCTTGTCATCATCGACTACACCACGAGTCTCCCCATCCAACTCCGCAGTTCCGCCAGCTCCAACAGGATCCAACCTCCTAGTACATCTTCCCCTTACTCCCCTCTCCGCTTTCCATAGGGATCGGGCTCTTCTCGACTCCTTTGTCCATTCGTCTCTTCCCGCAGATGACCCTCTCAGCACCTATTCATGCAATAGCACTAAGCGCTACACATGCCTCTACACCACCCCCATCACCCATACACTCCTTCCAGGTGAACAGCGATTCACGTGTAAATCTGAATGTGTCATTTATTGCATCCAATCCTTTGTGCACAAACGAAAATAATCAAAATACAAAAAAAAAACGGTTAATGCTCGACGCGCTTGGCAGGTCAGGCGGCATCTGAGGAAAGGGAAGAGAGTTAATGATTTCGGTCCAAAGCTCCTCGTCAGTGTGGCGATACTGAGAAATTTGTTAACGAGAGAGCTCGAAGCAGATTATGCTTCTGTGTCGGTAATATGTTTTCTCAATAGGGGGGCTGTTTCACGTGACCAGCAGGCCATGCTGAACTAATGGGGAGGGGAAAACTGAGCCAAAATCACAGACTGACGACTGACAGAAAAGGTCAATTCTAATTCAGAGAGAAATAAAGAGCAAACTGCCTAAAGTTGGGTCATTTGTTAGTCAAGACAGCAGGGAAGATGGTGGTGGGCAATGGTTGGGAAAAATGACTTTCTCTGATAATGTGAAATAATGTGGCCTTTACGATCAGACCATGTGAACTAAAATGGAACGAAGGATGGCAGGCAAAGGTAAGAGCATAGAAACTGTTCGTTCAGTCCGTCAGTGCCTATCTATACTTGTCCCATTTGCTCGGATTAGGTGCATGGACTTCTAAGGTTTGTCTATTCAATTGACTATCCAGATGTCTCTGAAATGTTGTGATTGTATCAGCCTCCACCACCACCTCCAGCAGTGTGTCTAATATGACCGTTCAAAGTGTGACGATCTTTCCCCTCACATGTAAACTTCTTCACATTCAACATAAAATTACATAGTCTTGTGTTAGACAAAGTAGAAGGAAGAGACAGGATTCCTGCTGTCTATCCCATCTTTACTTTTCATAATTCGTCTCATCATACCTCAGCCTCCTCTCCAGGGAGAATAAACCAAGCCTAATCTCCTCTCCAGGGAGAACAAACCAAGCCTAACCAACTCTCCAGTTCAGCCAAGGTAACGGAGAAAATGGAGAACGTCCTCTGCATCCTGTCAGCGCCATTACATCCTTGTTACTGAGTACCGACTAAACTGCACACAGGACTCCGAGTGTGGTTCATTCAATGTTTCGCAAAGTTGCAACATGACATCCCAACTCTTATGTTCTATTCCTCCTCCAGTGAGGGCAAACGTTCCATATGCCTTCTTAACCATCCTATCCTTCTGTGTTGCCACTTACAGGGAACAGTTGTCGGACCCTAATATCTCTCTGTTCATTCTTAGTGCCCTACCATATAACATGTATGCTCTACCCTCAGAGTGTTTAACTTTCCATTACACTCGAGCTCTTAACTTCCAACTGGCAGAGCCCCTCCAAACTCTCCTGCTGATATTTCTGTGTATTCTTTGACAAATCTTTTCGCCATTTATGCCCAGCCTTCACAATAAGACCTTCCACGTTCACATCCCAGTCGTTAATAAATATCACAGTCAGCAAGGTTCCATCAGCAAACATTCCGATACCTCACAACGAACAGACATTCACTCAGAAAAGCATCAATCCATCACGATGCTCTGCCTCTGATTTCCAAGCCAATATTGGACACAATTTGTCATCTTAGCTAGGATCCCGTGTGCTTTAACCTCCTGGACCAGCCTACAATGCACAACCTTGTCAACGGTCTTACTAACGTCCATGTGGACAACATCCACCGTCTTTGCAAGATCAATATTCTTAGTTATCTGCTGTAAAGAAAATCGATCAAATTATTGAGGCAAGCTATCCTGCGAACAAAGGCGCCCTTAATATCGCAAACTATTAACCATAGAACCATAGAACCATACAGCACAAAACAGGCCCTTCGACCCACCATGTTGTGCCGTCCATCATGAATATTCTCACACTACCTAACCCCTTCCTCCCGCATATCCCTCTATCTCACATTCCTCCGTATGCCTATCCAACACGCTCTTGAACCTGTTCAATGTATCTGCTCCGCCACCATCCCCAGGCAGTGCATTCCATGCACCAGCCATTCTCTTCGTGCAAAACCTCCCTCTGACATCTCCCCTGAACCTCCCACACATAACCTTAAAGCCATGACCTCTCGTATTGAGTATTGGTGCCCTGGGAAGGAGGCGCTGACTGTCTACTCTATCTATTCCTCTCAACATTTTATATACCTCTATCATGTCTCCTCTCATCCTCCTCCTTTCCAGTGAATAAAGCCCTAGCACCTTAAGCCTCTCCTCATATTCAATACTCTCCAATCCAGGCAGCATCCTGGTAAATCTCCTCTGCACCCTCTCCAATGCCTCCACATCCTTCCTATAATGAGGAGACCAGAACTGAAGACAGTACTCTAAGTGTGGCCTAACTAGAGTTTTGTAAAGCTGCATCATCACCTCGCTGCTCTTAAACTCAATCCCGCGATTTATGAAAGCCAACATCCCATTGGCCTTCTTAACTGCTATTTCCACCTGTGAGGTAACTTTCAATGAACTGTGAATATGAACCCCCAGATCCCTCTGCTCCTCCACACTGCCAAGTACCTTGCCATTCACCCAGTACTCTGCCCTGGAGTTTGTCCTTCCATAGTGTACCACCTTACACTTTTCCGGATTGAACTCCATCTGCCACTTGTCAGCCCAGCTCTGCATCCTATCAATATCCCTCTGTAAGCTCCGACAGCCCTCCACACTATCCACAACACCGCCTATCTTAGTGTCGTCTACAAACTTACTAACCCAGCCCTCCACCCCCTCATCTAAGTCATCTATAAATATCACAACAAGTAGAGGTCCCAGAACCGATCCCTGCGGGACACCACTAGTCACTGCTTTCCAATACGAGGGCACTCTTTCCACCACAACCCTCTGATTTCTACATGCAAGCCAACTCCTAATCCTCACAGCCAAGCTTCCTTGGATCCCTTGGCCTCTGCCCTTCTGAAGAAGCCTACCATGAGGAACCTTATCAAAAGCCTTACTAAAATCCATGCAAACCACATCCACCGCACTGCCCTCATCAATCCTCCTGGTCACCTCCTCAAAGAACTCTATCAGGCTTGTGAGGCAAGATCTTCCCTTCACAAAGCCATGCTGGCTGTCCCTAATCAGTCCATGATTCTCAAGGTGTTCATAAATCCTATCCCTTAGAATCCTTTCTAACAGCTTACCCACCACAGACGTGAGACTCACCGGTCTATAATTACCTGGCCTATCCCTATTACCTTTTTTGAACAAGGGGACAACATTCGAAACCCTCCAATCCTCCGGCACCACCCCTGTGGACAACGAGGACTCAAATATCCTTACGAGCTGGTCAGCAACTCCTCCGTGGCCTGTCGAAGCAGCCTGGGGAAAATGCCGTCAGGCCCCGGAGATTTATCTGTCAAAATATTATTTAGCACCTTCAACACGTCCTCCATCTTGATATCAACAACCTCGAGAACATTACCCCTACCAGCACTCCCCTCCGCATCATCAAGACCCCTCTCCCTGGTGAATACCGAAGAGAAGTACTCATTGAGAACTTCTCCCACTTCCGGCGCCTCCAGGCAAATTCTCCCACCTTTGTCCTTAATCGGACCTACCATTACCCTAGCCATCCAACTACCCTTCACGTACTTGAAAAGGTCCTTGGGATTTTCCTTAACACTACTAGCCAAAGCCTTTTCATGTCCCCTTCTAGCTCTCCTCAGCCATTTCTTAAGTTCCTTCCTTGCTGCTCTATATTCCTCACGGGCCCTGTCTGAACCTTGCTGCTTATACATCACGCACGTTACCTTCTTCTCCCTAACAAGTCGTTCCACCTCTCTCGTCACCCACGGTTCCTTCACCCTGCCATTCCTTCTCTGCCTCTCCGGGACATATTTATCCCTAACATCCTGCATAAGATCCCTGAACATCGTCCACATCTCCATGGTACATTTTCCTTCAAAAACGACATCCCAATTTACACTCCCAAGTTCTCTCCTTATAGCCTCGTAGGTAGCCCTTCCCCAATTGAAAAACCTCTTGTCCTCTCTGCACCTGTCCCTGTCCATGACAATTTTAAAGGTTATGGAGCAATGGTCACTGTCCCCCAAATGCTCACCCACCAATAGATCCTTCACCTGTCCCGGTTCATTTCCTAAAACTAGATCTAACATGGCATTCCATCTTGTCGGCCTGTCAACATATTGCGTTAGGAATCCCTCCCAGACACACTTAAAAGTTCCGTCCCATCTAAACCTTTGGAACTAGGCAGGTTCCAGTCTATATTTGGGAATTTGAAGTCTCCCATTATAACACCCCTGTTATTTCTGCTTCTCTCCAAACACTGCCTACCAATATGCTCCTCTATATCTCTACTGCTACCGGGGGTCCTATAGCATACTCCTAGCAGAGTAACTGCTCCGCTCATGTTCCTTAATTCCACCCATACAGACTCTAGAGATGATCCTTCTACAACGTCCATCCTTTCCACAGCCGTAGCAGTGTCCCTGACCAGTATCACCACCCCTCCACCTCTTCTCCCCTCTTCCCTATCACCCTTTAAACACCGAAAACCAGGAATATTCAATATCCACTCCTCTCCTGACGTCAGCCACGTCTCAGTAATAGCCAAGATATCATAGTCCCCCATACTTATCCAAGCCCTCAGTTCATTCCCCTTATTCCTGACACTTCTTGCATTTAAGTAAACACACTTCATTCCATCTACCTTACTACTTTTATAACCTGTATTCTGCTTCTCCTTCCCCAAAGCCTCTCTACCTTTTTGATCTAACTTTTCCCCATTCCCTTCTTCCTCTGACCTACTCCTCCGGTTCCCTTCCCCCTCACAAACTAGTTTAAACCCTCCCGAACCACCCTAGCAAATCTCGCCGCAAGGATATTGGCCCCCTTATGGTTCGGGTGTAACCCGTCCTCTCTGTACAGGTCCCACCTTCCCAAGAAGAGATCCTAATGATCCAGAAATCTAAAACCCTCCCTCCTGCACCAGCTTCGCAGCCACGCATTTATCTGCCACCTCCTCCTATTCCTACCTTCACTATCACGTGGCACTGGCAGCAATCCCGAGATTGCTACCCTTGAGGTCCTGTTCCTCAATTTTCTGCCTAGCTCCCTGAACTCACTCTTAAGGACCTCATCCCCCTTCCTACCTATGTCATTGGTGCCAATATGGACTACAACCTCTGGCTGCTCTCCCTCCCACTCAAGAATACTGTGGACCCGATCAGTGACGTTCCGGACCCTGGCGCCTGGGTGGCAACATACCATCCGGGATTCATGCTCACTGCCACAGAACCTCCTGTCTGTTTCCCTGACTATCGAGTCCCCTATCACTACCGCATGTCTCTTTCCCACCCTTCCCTTCTGAGCAGCAGTACCAGTCACAGTGCCAGATACCTGGTAACTGCAGCTAGGCCCCTGCAGGTCATCCCCCTCAACAGATTCCAAGGCAGAAAACCTGTTACTGAGGGGAACAGCCTCCGGGGTTCTCTGTCCTGTCTGCCTGTCTGACTTCTTCTTCCTCTTCCCTCCCCTGACAGTCACCATTCTATCTGCCTCCTGAACCTCAGATGTACCTACCCTAAGGGGGGTGACTGTCACCTGATGCACCGTGTCTACATAACTCTCTCCCTCCCTTATGCTGCGCAGTGTTTGTAGCTGCGACTGCAGCTCATCAACTCTGAGCCGAAGTTCGTCCAGCCTCAAGTACTTACTGCAGGTGTGGCTATCTTGGACCGCAGCAAGGTCCACGATATCCCACATCAAACAGCTGCAGCACACCACCATGTCCTCCATATGACTACCTTTTCACTACCTTTCGCAGTAATAATAAGACCCGTCCTTTTGATTTTCTTCCAATATTGATACAAACAGAAAGAAAGAGTAAGTTATTTAAAGTTCGACAAGATGTTATTGACACCGAAGGATGCGGTATGCCCAGATAGGAGATGAAGTGTTTTTAGTCCAGCGTGAATTGGGTCTCATTGTCGCTGTAAAGGAAACAACTGGCAGATCGTTCAGAGCGGGAGTTGGATGGAGAAATAAACTCGAAGTTAACTGGAAGCGCCATGTCATTTGTGAGGATTAAATGTCGGTGTTCGGCAAAACGATCACAAACCTTAATTTGGTGTCTCTAAGGAGGAGGAGACCACACTGTGAACATCGAATGCATAACATTGGTTTAGAAGAGGTTCCGCTGAAAGACTGCTTCACCCGAATAGACTAGATCTTTGGATGATGGCAAAAGGAGAAAGAACAGATGTTGCAGGACCACCTGAAGGCGAGAGCAGGGTGGCAGGGAAAGTTATAAAATTTCAGAGTTCTCTGTTAGTGGAGGAAGCAGCAACAATGCAGTCAATATTATATCGGAAAACGTGTTGATCAAGGGGACCAGTAGAACTGAAACAAAGGCTGTTCCATCCACTTCACTAAAAGACACACCTCGGAAAATGAGTTTGTTGGTGGAGGGAAACCTTCATTCAAATAGATGATCATTGCTCCACACTTTCCCAAAATGGGCCATGAAAAGGCTTTGTTTACAAATGACAGTTATAATCAAGTGGCAATGAAGATTGAAATATACCGCCATTGACAGCCTTGTGTCATTTAAACGAACTTCACATCCAAATAATAGTGCTTACTCTAGGGTCACTCTTGCAATGTCAAACAAAGTTGCAGCCAATGTCCGTAGAACATTGCTCCCACAGACATGCTTTCTGATGCAATGCACTTAGAAGCTAAAAATTCGTCTGGAGGTTGAGTATATCTTCGTCGCTCTTCGTCTGAACGTCAAACATGAAATCGGTTTAAAATTCCTTCTAAAGCAATCATTTTGCAATGTGCATTGTTTCGTCATTGCATAGTATAGTTGGCGAGATATGGATATCAAGTTACTGCAGGTGGATTTAGACCCACTTGATTTTGTTTTTAAGACATTGGTGTTGAAATCTATTTGAGGGCCAGATGGAGATTTATAAACGAGAGAGGGGAAGCACATTGCATTACTCACAAGTTACCAATTCATACTTTCACAATTAGTCGTTTATTATATGACGTGGAACAGCTTATTGATTTTCAGAAAAAAAATAATTATTTCTGTATAAAGTACTCGATCAGTGAATGCTGTGGACAGAAGCCTCTAATTCGAAATGGCATTTGCAGAAAAAGACTAAAAATAGTGGAACATGGAACGGGTCTTGCAGCGTCTGTGGAAAATGGCCGGAACCTTCTAACTTGATTGTCCTCATATTTCTTAGATAGGCCTGATTAACTCTATTTCCACCAGTCTTTAGGACAGTGAGTCCTAGGTGATTGTATTTCTCCGTATAAAAGACGCCCATCCTGTACCTGTGAATCATCAGATCCGAGGGAGAGAACCCCTGTATTTGCCCTGGCTATATCATAATCGTTCACGGTCAATCAATCTCCTTCATTGTTCCAAGGATAACAAGCACAACTTCTCTATTTTATATTGCAGCTTAAATCCCTCATCCACAGAACTCTTCCTGAATGTTCCTTTTAGTCCTCCCTGGAACTTCTACATCATTCCTAAAATGTGGTAACTATAATTAGATATAATAATCCAACTATAGAGTTACCGGTGTTTCATAAATATCTAAAATGAACTCCTGTTTTTGATTATCCGAAATGATTCCAGAAACACAGAATCCCATAAGCTTGATTAACTGAACTCTCAATTGTCACTTCCATGGAGTTAACCACATTTGCACCTGCGCCTCTCTAAATGCACATTCTTGAGTACAGCGTCAAGATTGCTCACCTCTGTTCGTGAACTTATCTATATTAACTCTCGTCTGCAATGCTTCGGGATATTCTGCGGATGTACCTGTGCCCACTTGCAATCGACTGCAGTCCATCTTACCGTTTACAATATCTTATGACCTGGTATTATCTCCAAGTTTGCCATTTTCCCCGGTATATTCTTGTGCAAATCCTTATGTACAATTAGAGATCCCTGCACCGAATCTTGTTGGACTCCATCGACTACAATCCACCAATCTGACAAACAACCTTTTCCCACCATTGTCAATAGGGTGTTGTTCCTGCCGTTTGTGGTCGACCTCATTCTGACAGTAAACTCGCACTGGTACCATGCTAACTCATTGCACTGTTAGAATGTGGCCCAAAGCAAGCCTGAGGAAGAGGATCTCATCTTCCGCTTGGGCATATTTCAGCCTTCTAAACACAATATGGAACACGACACATTCACGTAATTTCTGTATATCAGAAGTTAGTCGGTTATATTGACCTAGCCTGTTTTTTTTTTCACGTTTAATTTCTTGAAGTGGAGGACGCGAACATACATTTTTTTTCTGCTCTGGATTTCGGAACTCCTATATTATTTTTCCCCAATATCGTCTTCCTGACTTATCAGATTCCAGCACGTGTAACCATTGTGTCCCCCTCCAGCTTCTGTTCGCACCTTCACCGTCCTCTCCATCACTTGGCTCCATCCATATGATTGTTTACTTTACCTGTGTCTTCTTCCACCTATCAGCCACCTGTCCCTGCCTCACAACTCCGGCCCTCCCCTCTCACATCTAACATCTCTCCCTATGATACGTCACCCCTCCTTGGTCCATCTTTCACATCCCGGACCCTATCTGTGTCATCCTATCCCTCTCTTCTTCACGCAGACTATTTTCCCTATCCACTCTCAGTCCTGATATAGCGTCTCGACTCGAAATGTTGACCAGTCCTCCCCCCACCCCAACGTATGCTGTCCGACCCGGTGTCTTCCTCCAGCAGATTGTTGTTGCTCCAGATTCCAGCATATCCAGTTTATTGTGGCTCATTCTTTTGTCTATATTACTCTGTCTACGTTCTAACTCTCCAAGGGCTCTCGTTCACTCTTTACTAATCATGATTACATCTTATCGCCGTGGTCATCCCCTTTTTACCCTATCAGACATCCCTTCTTCCCTGCACTCAAACAAGCTTCTTTTGTCTCTTTCATAGTTCAGAAGAAGCGGCTTCGACCTCAGTGGTTACGTTTGTTTCTTTTCCACATATACAGCCGCGTCTTTCCAGCATTTCAGCATGTTCTGTTTTAATTCGTTTGCGGTGTTGCAGGGCAGGAGAGTGTAAATTATTTCCTCTGGATGAAGATGCTACAATAATGTGGAAGTTATATTAAATTATTCCTAGGCCTCTCACATCGAAGTTTTCGCGGAATACCTCCTCCCAAGAAGCTTATGGTTCTGCAGGTGAATGTTTTAAACCTAAGTTTTACTGATATGTATTAATCAGGCAAGCTACATATTGGAAGCAAGCATTATTTAATTATGTGGTGGAAAAAATAGTGGATCCAATTACCTTTCCTTTGTTCGTATGCAGCAACTCGAGTCAACTTCTAACTTTAGCATGTTCTTTGCTTGTGGGCTATTTTGTATTGTCCTTTTTATGAACAGTATACTATGTGGATTTCATTGTAAAATATGATTACCGCGTTTCATTCTTTATTCAGTTATTAACCTTTTAAACGTCGCTGTTGTTGTGTTTTCATCAGCTCGTACTTATTATTGAAATACTAACTTAGTATCCCCACCATTCAGTCCTCTAATTACACCCTTTCTTTCCTTTCATTTATCATATTCTCTTGACAAACTCCTTACATTTTTCCTCAGTCCTCGTATACACGGATATCATATTCAGAAAAATTATTAGATGTGCAGTTAAACATAAGAGTCACACTGAAGCCCGAGCTTACTTTCTGCGGACAATATAAATTAGCCATCTTGAAATGCTTAATTCACAGATCGTACCCTGATTATACCTGAAATATGTGCCAGTATTCAATTGGATTTGTAGTAGAACCTTGCATAACTGAAATTCGCTATTACCTTAATAGTCGTTGTAAATGCACTGTACATTATACTCATCATAAAGAGGATCACGAAGGCGATAAGCGTTGCAGTAGATCTGACATTCTCATCCAGGTTTTCTAATATTTCTTCACCAACTGCATAGTTATCCAGGTCTTCCAGGATTCCGGAGATTTCTGGAATCAATAAATAGCCATTATTGTTGATTTTTGTTTTGTTGTGGAAAGAAAAATAGACCAAAAGCCATTGCAAGGACATGAAGCGTGAGTTACGAGGGACATAATGCATTAGAACATTAACTGTGCGAATATTCAAAGTTGGTCCATGAGACGAACTGCAAAAACTTCCAGGAACTTCGTAACCGAGGATAGTCTCGGACACAAAAAATAAAATCTGGGCTTCTCCCCGCTCTCACTATTATGTTTTACATTATCAGCCGGAGTGACGTCAGAGTCTATTTTCAGTTATAAAAATTGGATTGTGGTTCACGAGGTCAACTCAGAGAAGTGGGATACTGAGACAGTAATAAATCGTTTTGACATTGAAACTCTTCCGTATTCGGCAGCTGTATGACTCATTTTCTTTGAAAAAATTAGTTAACAGAAAATTCTCCATTTCCAGTTTCAATGACAATTTATGTGTGAGGTCAAATGAGGCAGAAAACTATCATGCACTTAGGTCTTGGGTTGAAGAATGATATTCACTTCCACACTCAAACAGACTCCACCATACTACAAACGCGCCCCCTCCGCATCCCCAGAGGGTAAAGGGAACGTATCATTCTCTAAATACACATGACGTACCTTTCCCAGGCCAGTAATCATTTTCTACCATCTGGAGCGCAGCATTCATGCTGGGATTTGCTTTACATAGTTGCAGCATGCCTGCTACCTCCATCTTATACTCTTGCATATCCAAACGCATACTGCACTGGATTTGTTATTGCTTTACTCTGTGCCATAATTGTAATCTGCATCAATGAATTTCCTTTGCCTCACTGGAACTGATTCTAAGACGTAAGCATCATGAACCTAATTTTGATTTGTCCTCTAAACTGAACTGACGCTCCAAAATATTTGCCAATTCTTGAATATATTAATTTCCCTTCAAACGGTCACATTGGTTACAATGGTGCAATTATTGTGGATGGCGGTAAATTGTAATTCTCCATACTACCAGATGAACCTTTAATAACTGTAGTGATGACTCCTAACCAGAGTGCATGGAGCCCTCGCCGAGAAAGACCATAAAATATTCTGAGTTAATACTCAGTAATCTGCTAACAAGCCGAGATAATAGTAAACTCGCTTAAATATATCACCATAAAAGATCCGAATCAGAATCAGATTCAGGTTTATTATCATTGACTTTGTTGTAAAATTTGTTGTTTGTGGCAGCACTACAGTGCAACGACAAAAAAGAAGCGAATCATTACAAAACTAAATAAATCGTGCAAAAGACAAATAATAAGGTCGTGTTCATGTGTTCAATGACGGTTCCGAATTCGGATAGCTGAGGGGAAGAAGCTATTCTTAAAATGTTGAGTATGGGTCTTCAAGCTCCTGTGCCAGCTCCCTGATGGTAATAAAGCGATGAGGGCATATAGCGGATGGTGATGATCTATCTAAGATGCTGTTTATGATATATCTTCGAGTGCACTTGGACTCATGATGGTCTGATACGAGAACGTGGAATTGACTTCTGGCGCTGCTCAGACAACGGTTTAGAAATTAACCACATGTGGCCTCCTCCTTACATATCGGTTAATGCCTGACATGCAGCTGCCCATTGCAACGGCAAAGAAGGCATATTATTAATTTGTAACACTGTTGGTGTCTTTGAAATAAATTCTATGAAATTTACGTTTAATGTTTTAAAATGTATTAGTTTAATTACTGTAATTAATTGAAGGGATATTCGTGTATCTAACATCAGGCATAATTAAAAGGTGTTAAAGGTTATTTAATCGTACGAAAGAGCACCAGGATGATACAGGATTAGCGCTATTAAGATCAGTAACATGATACTCCGTTGTCACTTGATATCCACACGGCTCGCTCCCCAGCTTTAGCCACCAATTCTTGAGCTCCATCCTGCATATAATGCTGAAAAATCTAAGTGCGACCACAGAAAAAATTCGGGCACAGTTGGGGCAGTTAGATGGAGAAAGCTTCGTCTCCTTAATTTGGATTTATTTAGAATTTCACAGGGCCCTTCACGGGAACGTTTCGGGACAACATTTAACAGCAAACATCTTCGGGTTTTACAATAGGTGGTCTAAAAAGCTTTCATTGGATTCAGCTGTGCATCTCATGCGGAGAGGTGCAAACAGTTGTTGAAGGATATGCAATGTTTGGGATCTTCGCATGGAGGCCAATGTTTCCACCAAAGTGCCCAGAAAGAGATCAAGAGTAGAGTAGAATGAAGATGCAGACCAGAAAGATGAGTCTGTTGAAGCTTTAGTTTCCAGGACAAATATGTTCCCAGGTAGGCTTTGACAGATCAGTAACTCGTGTATGTTAATGTGCAAAGGGAGGATAATCCAAATAACTAGAACACGCTAGCATAGTCTAACCCTGTCAGGAGGGCATCAACACTGTCATGGGTGCTCAAACAATTGCACGGATAAACGGTTCGGTACCTGTTCATTTCAGGTAGAGTAAGAAGCAGATTATGACGAAGAGCATTGGACAGTGAAAACAAATACCTCCTTCCGTTTCAGCCAATTACCAAGAACAGGGATGGTCACAGGTTAACGACTTTGGAGGGTTTCTTATTTAGAAGGGTTTTAGCCTTAAAAATACTCAAGTGCATTGAGTGCCGGATAAACAGCGTCAGAAACCAAAGGAAACATGGAAGAGTGTGGGGAAATTAAAATCACTATTTCTGTGGAATATGATGTGTTACCGCTTGAAGTAAGCAAAGATGCATCATGTATTCACAAAGAAGATGAGGGACAGGAAAATATTCCCTCTCGAAACGACAGAGTAATAATCCAGGAGTAAGAAGACAGATTATTGCAACACCTTTCCTAACGAAACCTGGATGGGCACAAGAGAGATCAGAAAAGCACCAGTTTCAATGGAATTTTTCCACCATTATTTTGAGCTGATATCTATCCACCTTTATTTCCAAAGTTCCGTTGAGAGATACCTCATGCACGAATGAGCCACGTAAGTCAAATAAGCCCTCGAATCCGATCTGACACGAACTGTGAGGATCTGTTTCACCTGAGGAATTATCGCTCGATCCACCCAGCCCCCCACCTTCAACCATCTCCCCGCCGCGATCACGGTTTGTGAAAAGCGAGAGAATGGAAGTGTGGTATATATTAGAGAGTTGTCGCAAAAAACTGAATCCAAGATTACCTCTTAATTGCAAAGATAAGAGCACACATCGGGAAACCGAAAGATTTTCATTCTGCATTTATTTCAATGTAAAGCTGCATACAGGATAAATCACCATCTCCTATCTATTCAATAGCTGGCTAACTTCTACGAAGCATTTTCAGCGTCAAAAACCGTTGCAACGTTATGGGTTGTTCATCACAATTTTCTCTGACTGATGAGATTACTGAAATATTTCAACAGCTGTTGGATAATTTGAAGGGGGACTGTGGCGTTTGATAAATATGGAATTTACCTACTCGGCAGCTCAAGCAGTTACGAACTTAACAAGACAACACTTACAAAGATCACGAATAATTAGACGCAGGATTTAAAACTGTCCGTTAAAACGAGTGACACATTAACGAAAGTAGGTTTACCGTGAGATTTATTTATACTTCTGACTAAATTCGTTGGGAGGGATGGATGTCCAACCAAACAGCTGAAGGTGGTCCCCTTCTCCCAGTCCTCTGCTGTCACCCTCAGTTTGCTGGCAAGTGAGCTGTAGCCGCTTTCCTTATCCGTGTCAGATTGGATGGAATATCCCGAATCCAGGTAAGTGTCATTGGACATCCAGGCTATGTATATGTCATCTGGGTAAAAGCCGGTGGCTAGGCAAAGTAGGGTCGCTGTTTTCTCGGCTTGAATCTCGTCCGATGATGGGTGCAGTAAGTGGACATTGGGACGTTGCATTTCAGTAACTAGAAGGATAAAAGTAATCGATTAGTAGTTTTCTTTTCTGACCTGAGGATCACTCTTCATTCTGTCTCTTCACCAGAACCAGGTTGGTGAATAGTCTTTGAACTCAACAAATGAGATCAGCGTTTTAAACGAGTGCTTAACTGTTCTCCAAATAAATAAAGTTGCGTGTACTCGTTATTGATAAAACTACCATTTATAGTTTTGCTCTTTCATTTCAGTGAAAGTGACTACATATCTTCTAAGCAACGACGGGGGTCTTAAAATTTATTGTTTCTAGTTACTTGTTGAGCGGCAAGTAAAAGATTAGGGACCATTCGATTTTTCATTCAATTGACTGGGTGATGAATGTGAATGTCCCAAACTTTCTTTCATGGGCTACGTTGTCTCTGAACGGTGGTTAATTGCGCTTACCCTTAGATTTTTTTGTGGAGATGTTCAATGGTGTTGGCTGTTCGCTGTCTTCTACGAAGCACAGGTATTGAAATCCACTGTTCCACTCCTCCACGCAGACCTTCAGCTTGCTGACGATGGTGTATTTACTTCCCCTCGACTCAGGACCGTGAGTCTCTACTCCATCCATTCTACGACTTCCATTCACTCGCCAGGAGACGTTGAGGTTTTGTAAATTGGCGTAAACCACTTCACAAACAACGGTTGCTCTCTTATGTGTCCAAATCTCTTCAAAGGATGGTTTTTGTATGGTGGCACTAATGTAGGGTGCATGGCAATCTTCTGGCAACGAGAAGTGGGGATGGTTATTTTTAATCTTTCATGTTCAAGCTGCGGGTAATGTCGTCTGCAACCAGGTTACAAGAAACTGATAATCCCACTTACTACTCACTTTTCTCCGATTAACTCTGCTTCGCTAATAACGCCCTTCCGCCTAATGAGCTTGCTTCCTCTGTCCTCTTTGGATGATGTCTTCAATAATATTTCCGTTCAGTTATACCACAGCGCAAAAATTAGATTGACAAAAATTTAACAGTAACTAATTTCTGCCGTTCCGGGGATGCGAACGTTCACCCGTCAGAACAACAGAATACTTAGAGCAAACATTGCCTAATCGCCAAAATATGGCTGCCGCGAAAGTGATTAGCATAATATGACCAAATCGTTTCTCTCTTCCAATCCTCAACTTGATTCTTACACAAGCTTGACGAATAGGACAAATACGCGGAAAGTTATACTCAGTACCAACTGCAACACTTGACTGCGATTTCTCCATTATGGACAGAGTAGATTGCGCTTAGAAATAAAACAAAATTTAAAACATGCCAATGAATTCTAATAAAGAGCTGTGTTCGATGTTTAACATTCAGTACACCATCATTTTATGAATACAGAAATGACTCTCATCTGTTCAATATTTTCGGTCATATTTTGTAGAAACCATTCCACCAGAAACAGGAACACGCCCCATCACTTTCAAATTGAAGCTTGATTCTAACGTTGTAAATTACGGAAAATATAATTGAACGAACATATTCTCAGTGCGTTCTTTCCAAACAAATTATCCCACATATTATTAAAATATTCCGCAATGTAAGCACCGATAACGACGATAATAACTTTCCAACTCATTCCAGAAACACAGTGGCATTTTGAAAGAAATACAGTAAAATGTGTCCGTATCTTGTAATGGTGCTAATCCGATAGAAGGCAATGGAGCAGAAACTGTTTATGGGGCGATCAGAATAACCACAATAGTGGTTCTGGTGTGAGCATGTGAAGAAATACTATGCATTAATTTGCATGACTCCTTAAATGTCATGGCGCACATTACAAAATCTGTCATACAAGGTTTCCATATATTTTCATTTCCAGAAACTGTCGGGATATTGTGGGTGGCTGGGATGGGGAGGGGCAGCAAAATGCATTAGCATGTGAGGAATAAAAGTGTGTGCTCCAGATAACTTAAACGGCAAATGGATCTCAATGCAACTGAGGGCGTGGCATAAATATCCGCAAAAAAGATACCCTATTAAGGGTATCTTTATGTGGGATAATTTACTCTCAAAATATTCTCTTCGGCCTTCATTCAACGAAATAGCAGCATCTTAACTTTAATTTCCTATTTGTTTTCTTGCAACTGCGTAAGCAGCGGGAGCCTCATTAAATATGTTTAAAAAATGCGGGCTGAATTACCCCAGCACAGATTGTTTGTTGCTACAGACACCACCCATGTCGTCAGACGTATGCTTTGAAAATGGCCATTCGTTCTAGGCCACCAGAATGTGTAAAGGTCAACCAACTCTTTTACAGAGATCTTGTTGAGTTCTATTCAATCCTTACGTAATCAGAAGCACGTAACTGGCGACTGCTACCTGAAAGTCTCCTCTTTGTAAGCTTGACTTCTTTGGTCCATTGAAACTTGCAAACAGCCATAGTGAATTCAGCAAATATTGCAGGTGGGAAATTGGACCATGATGGACGAGTAGTTCGCTTTCGAAAGGTACGGGTCTTTAGCATTGTTATTTAATTCCTTTTCTTTTGGAATCTGGGTGCAGATATTTAGACCAGTATTGAATTGCCATGCATGATCAAATTGACCAAGTGAACGACATTCTTGAAATGTTGCAGTACTTGTGGTGACGCATAATCTACACTACAGTTGGGTTGGGTCGGGTAGGGAGTTACAGGTTGTAGACCCAGTGAAGCTGAAGGAAAGACGATATATTTCCAAGTCAGGACACAGAGCGCACGGAGAACATATAAGTGAAAGCGTTCCCGTTTACCTGCAGCCTTTGTCCATCTTGTTGGAATTGTCGTTTGCGTAGATAAATAACATTTGTGAATGTTGTATATGTTAAAGAGTATAGCAGCTGTGTGTCATTTGTGGAGGAAATAAGGGTTTATGGTCGTGGAGGCTGCTACTTATAAGGCATCGCGGCCATCGGTACTGGAGCCGTAGCTACTATCAATCTATTTCAATGACCATAGTGAGGGGATTTGGTGCAATATATTCATGATAGCTGAGAATACAAATCAGGTGGCATTATGGTGTGTGAGAAGGATTCAGAAAGCATTTAGTGGGATGTGGACGCTTTGAATAACTGGGCAAGTACTTTAGCGATAGAATATGAGGTGGAAAACCTGAATACATCGAATTTGCGAGAAATAAATGGAAAGTTGGGCTATCCATTAAATGGGTTGAAAACTGTTGGTGGTAAGAGAGGTCTGCGTGTTCTTGTGTGTGAACTATTGAACGTCAAAAGCACATTGTTACATCTCCATCTGTATTTTAGCAGAAATATACTGTATGTTACTTGCTATTTCCATTCCATCTTAGAATGTGGTAGAGATATCCATGCAAGCAGACGCGGACAACCTCATTTCCTGACGTTTTGCGAATAGATTTGGTAAATATGCATTCGTATGCGAAAATATGATCTTGCCATTTAAAGAAGTTCTTGAAATAAGCAGCTGAAAGTAATTAAGCATTGCCCCGAACATTTTTTACAGTGATGTCTTGGTGTTTGGTAAACTAATCTCCATTATTTTTATTGGTGCAAGGTGTGGCTCCAACCATCGCAATGTTTCCCATTGCAGATGGATTTCAAATTTAACAGAGCTACTTGATGACACACTCTTTCAAATGCTACTTTATGTTACCTTGCTCCTTGAATTCAGATTTTTGATAACTTTCTAAACAATGCTCTGACAAGTCTGGTTTTCGCGTGGACCTGGAGAACCCCAAATTTGGCATTAGCGGGCAGGTTGCTGCTGGGTAATTGCAGCTTGGCAGTGATTTGGAACAGGGTGACTGGGAGTCAATTGATTGGATTCGAATTGCCTTACTTTTGTGGGTCATAACGTCCAGTTATCTGTTTAGCGGAGTAGTTCTTCGTGCGCAAATTGTACTGGACCAATTTACTACATCCTCGGCTTGTTCTGGAGAGCAGCTCTCCATTACTGGACAAGTTACACTCTATTTTCCTGTGGAATGGGATCTAATGGACCAAATGATTACATCATTTATGTTGACTTTGTATCAACGTAAGTACTACATTTCAGCATTACCTTAACACTGGTAGAGTAGGAACTCCCTGCTGCGCGAATGAGTACTCCTCGTCCATCACGGGTGGCACGAGGAGTTGTTGCCACGTCAGGGCCGAAGATTATAGAACCCAAGCGAGAAAAAATGTGCCAAAAGTGGGGATTCACTCTCAACGCTGAATAAATTTGAATATTTCCCTACCCCGTGGAGAAATTATTTGTGCTCCAATATTTCAAGATAGTTAGGAACAGAAGTTAAATTAAAAAAACGAAAAGTGCGAGCACAGTTTACACTCGTCGTGTCGAATTCACTCCATTCAGACTTTGTTTCTCCAGTGACCGGAATTTTAAAACAATGTACAATGTCTCCTATTTACTAGTGCGCCCACTTTTCTATCTAATCACTGAACAGTCTGTTTTGAATATAGTCTACGGTCGCCAGGTTGCTCAGCAGTGAATTCAAAGAAACTGGATTTGGTCCTCACCAAGCTATTCACTCAGAACATAGTGAAGATTTATCACTAAACCATATTTTTACTGCGTATTAGTTATAAATGAGCTTATTCATACCCATTGATCATGTGCTACCTCACGCTGAAGGAGTCTGATGACAAATGTGATCCATTAGTCGACGTTCCCAGATTATATTCGAAAACGCCAAGGATGGGTTCCATCTATATTGTCATTCATCAGTTCATACTCATACACATTGTTCACGCTTTATTACATTCGGGTCCTATCACTCGCAGGGCATATTAATTTTACATGCAGTTAGTGTCCCTGTACTCAGCAGAGATCCGATTGTATGTGAGGCAGCTTAGTTGATTTCCATAGATGTTATTTTACCAGGGCATCAGAGAGGTCTAATTACTACCATCGTATAATAAAATGGTCCTTTAAATCTTCTCAATGCAGACTGGATTTTAACTGCAGACTGGGATGTACAGCACGGATTGGATGTGCGAATTTGGTTAAACTGTCCTTACCTTTCGTGGTATTGATGCTTCTCATCACAGTGGATTTTGAAGGTGGGTGCAAGACGACACATGAGTATTTTGCGTCCTTATTCCATTCGTCTGTAGTCAAATGGAGGAGACTTTTTGTGCTGAAAGTCATGTCCTGTTGAAGTGCTGTGGGGAAGATGGTAGCGTTCGAGAGGAATGAGGCTCCGCCTTTCTGCCAGTAAATGGTTTTGTTGTCGGGATAGAACCCTGTTATCAAGCATGTGAGTGTAGCAGTGCGCGCCGTTTGAATCTCCTCTAGAGACGGAGGCAAGAGTCGGAGCTTTGGTTCCACTGGTTTGGCTGCAAGGGAAGGTTAATGTTAGTATTCTCAGGACTATCTTTCGGAAATGTGGTTGGAAGGAAACACTGGAAATATCCATCAGGACTTATGAAATCGAGAGAAGGAAACGATATCCCCTTTTCTATTTGAGAAGGTCGCTAACTATGGGCTGGTCCAGTTGTATAATGCAAATGGAAACTGTGGTGAGCTGGTTATTTGTTAGTGGGAGGCAAAGGGTGGTGGTAATGATGATTTTCTGCTTCGAAATCTTACACGAGTGGCGTACCACAAGAGTCAGTCCTGACACCTTTGCTGTTTATGATATATAATAACGATTTGAATTTGACTATACGACATATAGTCACTAAACTTACAAATGACAGGAAACCTGGTAGTGTTGTTGATATCGTGGAACGGCTTCTAAAGCTACAAATGATTATAGGTTAGAGAGAAAGTTGGGCGAAGCATTAACAGGTGGACTGTAATCCCAACAAATGTAAATCGATGCATTTTGGGAGGTAAGAAAGTGAGTACGCCTTACACAGTGAATGATTCAGCATTAAGGAATGTTGATGAACGGAGAGACCTTGGGGTTCAAGTCTATAGTTCCCTGAAAGCGATAACACAGGTGGATAGGGTGGTGAAAAAGGAATATGACATGTCTGACTTTATAGGTCAGGGCATATCATACAAAAGTTAGGATGTTCTGTTGCAAATTTGCCAAACACAGGTGAAGCCTCACTTGGAATATAGTGTTCATTTCTGGTCACCACACTATAGGACGAATGTAATTACTCTGGACAGAGTGCAGATAAGATTAAATAGTATGCCAACTGGATTCGAGGACCTCCGTTGTGGGGCGGAATTGGATAGTCTGGGCTTGATTTTTCTGGAGTGCGGGAGATAAAGACCCGATAAAGACATGCACAATTATTGGCTACTGTAAATTATCCACAGTGTAAATATGGTTGATATAATCTGTGAGAAGTGGTTGGAATTATGAGGAAATTAAATAGAATTAATCTGGAATTCCTGTAAATGGGTACTTGACGGGCTTGGTTTCGGTGGGCGGATGAGATATTCCTATGATGTTGGACTCCATGCCTCTTACATTTAGGTCAATAAAGAATAGGGAAATGTGCACCGTTTGTGAGAACTTTCCTCTTTCGCCCTGAACATGAAGATGCCTCACCTATGCTACCAGCGTCCACCCCTCTCAACATCATACCTGTTTTCTTCTGCATACTACTGCCTGACATCCAGCAGTTTATGTTGTTGTTTCAGTATCTACAATGTTTTACATTTCTGTTGTTGTAATTGCACCCACCTTTTGTCTTCCCTGTCCGTTTTGATATCGGAGCACTTGAATGATTTTGCTGCGCCGAGCACGAATATTCTGTCCCACTGTCCCACTCCGCCACACTGCTGGTCAAACGGCCGGTTGTCAAGTACTGGTTCCCGACCTTTGTTGCTTGTTGGATTTCCACACCAACAATCCTTTCCTTCCCATCCACTGTCCAAGATATCAGAACCTCGTCTGAAGTTGTGGCGATCACTTCACACAGCAGGGTCGCGGTTTTGTTGATCCAAATTTCTTCAACAGTCGGATTACTGAGAAATATTGCGAGGTCTGAAATCCACAATTGAGACCAATATTTACTGATGACGAACCGGATATTGAACATCGGATTCAATTTCATCAAAATCTGTTACATGTTAAGAACTTAAGTTGTCACTTGTTCATTGGCAGCATGCTTACGTCGTCATTTCGTGAACCCTTGAGTCAGATCATGGAAATGTGCAACTCGACTTCATTACAAATGGAGAAAAATGACAGAAAGTGAATGACATAAAGTCATTCAGAGAAAAGATTAGAGAAGGATGGATACAGCCAGGCACCCCCGGCAATAATGAAAGTGACAAAGTCCAGGCGTGGGGAAGGGGCTTGGTTTGGGACAGAACAGCCAGAGGGGTGCAGATAGGTAAACAGATGGATAGAGAGAGAGAGAGAGAGAGAGAGAGAGAGAGAGAGAGAGAGAGAGAGAGAGAGGTGGCTCAGAGAGGTAAAAGGTGGAAGCTCGCGTCAGAGGGAAAGCGACACTAATTAAATCTGCAGTGCCGAAGATCACTCGGCCTATTGCGTCCAATTGTTCCCGAAATGTCTTCAGCTGGTAACGTGTCCTTCGTCTTTTATAAACTATTTTATAAAGAATGAAAGGTTTAGTTGTCATTTTGCTGTGATTACTCCAGTGGTTGCCTCGCCACCCCGTGAATTCCACCCACCCAACACCACATACTTTCTTCCTTTCATTTGTCTCTTTTTCGACACTTTCGTTTTTGCATGCCCAAGTCGTGTTACCAGATAACAGATGCAACACATCAGAACAAAATGACGAGTAACAGCCCCTCAATGTTAAAGAGTAAGACATCAGAGTTCTCCTGTGTTTCTCGTTCAAAATGCTGGATTCCTCAGAATTGTCTCCAATAAACACATGCTATTTGACTCATCAACGTGATCATTTCTGTATGTATCAAGATCATTCTTAACCACAGTTTGCAGGTGTTACTTGCACTTAGCACCTCTGATACTTCATGTTTGCTGCCAAAACATTGTGAATTCCCTTCCCGTCACTGCCTAGCCCAAACTTTACATTGACAGACAGCTTAGTCTTCACTAGTCCAGTCTTTTTGAATCCATGTCGATATCTGATCTTACACCTCAACAAATGAAATACTGAAGATGAAAATGGAAATGTTTCATCTTTGATGACTGTTTCTCACCTGACTCAACTCGTATGTCTTTGTGAATGTTGCTTCTGGTTTCAGAGTGCGATACTTGGCAGGAATACACGGAACCGCTGGCCCATTCCTTCAGCGGTACCTTGAAGACACTTGTGGAGGTAAACGTTCCGTCGGAATTTTTAGCGGGGGACGTGGTAGTAAACCCAGAATGTACGGCTTGTCCGTTACTCTGCCAGCTCACTCTGATATTTTCTGGCTCGTATTCGCTGATGAGACAAATCAGTTTCACAAATCCCTTTTCTCTTTGTTCGTCGGTTGCAGAGTAGACGAGATTGATGGTTGGTGGAGTCGGTTGTTTCACTAAAATTAACAAAAATACTAAATTCTACAGCTGTGGTTAGACATTTTGAACCGCGTCCTGCCCAATATCTATTCTCAGCTAAATCCAATTTTAAATGATCGGATCAGTCTCGCGTTGCTCTTTGTGACAACCTGCTTGGTAGAACCTGCTAGCTACAACATTTCATAAATTGCAACAGTGATCGCACGTCAAGAGTTGTGTTATCGATTCTAACGCTTTGGCTGAAGTGGTGATTAAAATCAGGTATTTCGTTTCGTATGCTGATATCACTGCATGCAGCTAATTGTCAGTTATTTCCCTTTATGTTCTTTTTCTTGCAAATTCACTCCCGTACTCTTGATTATCACCAGCAAAGAATTACCCGCAGCAGACACGAAGCTCAAATTATGCCAAGGTTGTGATAAGTAAATACATCTGAACCGTCGCCAATCTGTCCAAATTCCAGAGCATATTATTTTATCGTCGGCGCGGTGGTTGACTCGGTAATTTCTGCGACGGATAAAGGTGTGTTGCGCCTTCAGCTTGTTTCCATTTTTGTCAAACTGCACCTTGCAATTTGACGATGCTTGTGGTGAACTCCAACTGCGTGGAAACATGGTGAGGGTGCAGTGTACCCACAGGTGAACATGCTGAGCTAAGCAATTACCTGTTATCAAACAACCTTGGGCATAATATCACTTGTCCATCAAGCACCAAGTCCATTTTTACACTATTCTTACCATGATTATTTGTGTTCTCCCCACATCCTCAGCGACTCCTCCACTGCCCAGCTGCCCCAAGTTCTACTATTAAGGACAATTTGGAGCAGGCAGTGGGAGGAAATTGGATCAAACCAGGATACTGACAAGGAGAATGTGTAAACTTGACACAGACAGCAAAAGTAGTTAAGATTGAACTGTTGGGCAGCGCCTTTACCATCTGATCCACTCTACCGCCCACAACTCGACACTTTCCCATTTATGAAATTGACGACGAATTAACTTTTCCAGCACATCCCTGCTCCTTGTGAATTTTGACAATAATCTGATATGCACATATATCTTATTATCGAGAAAAAGTTGAAATTAGGGGCCATATGACTGGCAAGTCTACACATCTGAGATGGCATTGCTATTGTGTTGAAAGTAATTTGAGGACGAAAATAATCCTAGAAATGTTCAGCAACGGTTATTTTTTTACCATTTTGGGGAAAGCGCAAATGAGTCTCTACCAGCGAAGTAAGTCGGCTGCGCCAACTAATGGCGGAAGTCGGAAACGCACTTTCAGCAATCGACCATTCTCGGCCTGTGATTTTATGGGTTGATCGGAAGTAACCTGAGGGTTGTTCTTTCGTTTCTAGTGCATCTTTGCATCTCAGCTCATTTGAAATATCTTCGTCCGTTACCTTATTGCTCTCAGCCAAAACCCAGCACCTCATTTTTTTGGACATTGCAATTGACTAAATGATATTTTCGAGAGGTAGGAACTCCACATTCAGCCTAATAATGAAGGAAGAATGCCTCCTAATTCCACTACTGAATGTTACAACTCAGCTTTTAAAGATATAGTTTAGTGTTATTTCTTCTTACTGAAGAAATAGTTAATCTTTATCTAAGTTTGGAAATCCTTTGTTCGTCACAAGCATTTTAGTTGAATCATCTTATGCTCCGAATGGAACATAAGCCACATCATATGGCAGAAGTTAATCCTTTCAGCACTGGTGCAATCTACATAAACCTCCATTTCGCATTCTAAAAATCCAACATCCTTGTTTAGACAAAGAGGACAGAGTTATTTCATTGAGAGCTTTTTTTTCAGGAAGAGTTTGACCTTGGTACCCTCTGATCGGTGTAGTTTCTAAATGATGTCCCTGAAAGTGAGTATTCATTTCTCTAGTGCAAGCTTTAATGTTTTTATCAATTTATCAATAATGCTTTTATCAATCATTAGCCGACAGCCTAATATTTTATGCAGTATTTTTTACTACTGGAGGGAAATAAAGGGCAATGAACCTCTGACACAAGTTCCGTTCTCCGGAATCTTTCATTTGGAGCATCTACAATTTATTATCAAACATTTTCTCAGATTTATTTCTTACCAATACACATTTCTCGTCCGTGGTTTTCTACGTCGAACTCCTACGGATACTCCCCAGCTATCCTTGACTTCTCTCTCCTCTAACCCCATGACCTCGTTTGTTTTAATTTAAATCGACAAGGCAAAGAATGTGGCCCTAATGTGGGCATGTGTGATTAGTGTGAGGAGAGTGAAGAGTGTAAGCTATAGGTCCGAGCAGAGTGAGTTAAGGGTATGATTAGCACAAAATAGTCGCCATGGACATAGTGTACTGAAGAAACCTTTTCATTTCTTTGCAACTCTGTGACCTGTGACTTACTTGCTATGTTAGAAACTTGAGGCAAATCCATTTTAGCATCTTTTCAGTTCATCCATCTTTCAAGAGAAACTTCACAATTTCACTTCTTATCAAATAACGCCCGTAGATTTCTCAAATGTAACGTTATAACTCTTAGTTTTCTCTACCTCTACAGAAAAAAAATAATTTCTCCATAAACTTAATTATCTTGCCAATAATCTCCCCATAATACTTCTGGAATTTTAGAACAATAGTCCACAAGTATGCGGACGGACGTTCATCGTGGACTTGGTTTGGTAAGCATTTCATCATGATTGTCGTGAGTATTGTCGAAGGAGATTTGAGGGATGAACTGATATGGTTGGAACTGACAGGTGGTGAAAATGACTCTTTATGAAATGTGGCATTATTTTAACTAAATTATGACCCGATCTCAATCTGTAATCCCTCTCTGTATATTTGAGTTAACTCCCTTACCACTGCTTTAGACACAGGCTGCCTGTTCGCAATCTCTCCTTCCTGCTCATTTTACCGGCGTTGTATCCTTTTCAACGAGCAACTCGCATCACAATGACAGCAAAATTTCGTCCTTTCTAATATCACCGCCTACTAAAATACCTCAGGCTGTCTGTAACTGACATGGTCATCGATGCCTTTGTCAAGAATAATCCCTTTAAGGTAGTGCCTACTCTCTTTAGATTTGAGAGAAAGGGGCGGGTTGAGCAAAATCCGTTTCTCAGTACTACAAATCTGAAGTGAACGTCTTTGTCTGCTTCCCTGTCCTTCCCCGAAACAGCTTTCAGAATGATTTCATTTATTTTCAAAACCTATTAGTACAAGCAGGATGGATTTTCTAGAACTGTATGGTACACTGATCGGACACTTAATGAGTATTGCTCAGCATTATAGTTCATGAATATCCTAGTCACATGGGGAATAATAAATACAAAGAAAGCAAAATTTCAGCATCATTAAATTTGTCCACTTAACTCTGTTTGAAATGATAACGTGAGACAGGATGAAGATGGGATTTACGAGAATACTAGCAGAATTCAGAATGTTGATCGACAACGAAAGAGACTGCGTTTGATTCTTTCGGAGAACGGGGGTTGAGAGTATGGTTACGGTTATTGCGAGGGGCTTAACTTTGGTAAATATGGGTACGGTGGTATGGTAGTAATTTGACGAAACAGCAGCCAGCCTCCAAGACCATTGATTGGACAGAATCATCTCGAATTTTGTCATGCAAATTTAAATTAAAATAAAGAAAGAAAACATGTCTTACTAATAGGGACCCGGAATTTATCGGACTAATGTCAAAACATCTCTTGTTGAATCATATTCTTCAAGTAATGAAGGAATTCTGCAATTTTTCCAGGGCTGCCCTTTATATAAATGCAGACTTGCCAATGCATTGTGTTTTAATTGCTTTCTCTACTCGTAAGCAATAAGGAAAGCCCGATTTATATCCACATCATCAACGACATTCACGTGACAAAACATAATAAATAAATAATAAGGACATTACATTGGCTTTAATTTTCCAATAGTCCAGCTATTCCGGGGTGGTTAGATTGGACAGGAAAATACCAAATTTATCTCAAAAAGCCAGATCGACAGAAAACAGGAAACTATGTCACTTAATTGAGCTCCTGTCATATGGAAAATATTATAAGTGTTATCAAAATATTACCGCAGAGTATTTAGAAAAAAAAGCAACATAAACGGACAAATTCAATATGGTTTTGTGGAAGCGAAATTATGTTTCACCATTTTACTGGAGGTATTTGGAACAGTAATGTGCGCGTTGAATAAGGGGAACTAGCGAATGCACTATCCTAGAATTTCTCGAAGGCATTGATAAACTGCTCCATCACAAATTACTACCGAAAATAAAAGCTCATGCTGTGACATATTAGAGTTCACCAAACAGCAGTTGGCCACAGAAATCAGAAACTGGGCAAGTAATTATTTTTCTGCTTTAAGGTGTATATAGTGTATATAGTGGAGTGCTGCAAGAATAAATGCTGGGCCTCAAATTTTACAAATCCTGTAAAAGATTTGAACGAAGGTATTGAGGATATATAAAAAGACATTGAAACAGGTTGATCGGTCCACTAAAGCCGTGCCACCATTTAACCTGTCATTTACACGAATTCTATCTAAATCCATTTTAGTTTCTTTTCCTCACGTTCCCATCAACTCCATCAAAATGCTAACGTTTAATTACTCGGGGAAATTTACAGTTGCCAATTGATTTACCAATCTGTAATCATTGGGATGTGGAAGGAAGCCGAGCACACGGAGGAAATTCACGCGTTCACAGGGAAAATTTGCAAACTCCACACAGACTGCACCCACGATGAGGATTTAATCCGTGTCTCTGGCACTGCGAAGCCAGAGAAAATTAACACAACGCTACCGTTTATTGCAACGGAATAGCATGCAAAATTTGAGGTCATGACGCACTGTTATTCAGTATTGTTCACACCATACGTTGCGTATTGGGTGTTATCTTGATCTATATATTTATTAGAAGAAGAGAAATACTGAAGCGAAGCTCCTTCAATGAAAACAACTAAACGCACCATGACATGTAACAAATAATTTAATATGTTCGAAGCAGTATAAGGAATTTTTAAATGGTTTACTAGCTGGAATGGACGGTTTACTTCATGAGAATATGTTGTACGGGCTCGGGTTATACCAGTGTAAGCTTTCAAGAGTGAGAAGGGTCTTGATTAGAATACATAACATCCTGCCGGGTCTTAAATGATATGGGCGTTCCAAGGATGCTTCCACTATTGGAAGAATCTGGAGTTATGGCTGACCGTTTATAAATAATACGTCGCCCATTTAAGACAAGGATTAAGTGAAGTTTTTTTTTCTCTCTCCGAGGGTTGCACATATTTTGGAACTCTTGAAAAGCTAGAATTGGAATCTCTACTATGTTATTAAAATAGAATTAGATGGATACTTGCAAAACAAACGGGTAAATGGATACCGCAGGAGAACGAGGGAGTGGAGTCGAGATTACAATCAAATCAAACCTAAAATCTTAAGGGGCGGAATTTCCTATTCCTACTCCTAATTTGTATGTTTGCATCTCTGTATGAGATGTTCGTTTCAGCAAAGGACTCAGAACCAAATCTTTAAATTAATTGCTCGAGTATTCATTGGAAATGGGGTGGAGGATCTCATCGATGATATTGCTGTGATCTGCAACTCACTGTCCAAGGGCCGATGGAGACAAAAGCACTCATTACATTTGAAAAATATTCATATGCCCACTTGAATTGCTACTGCCTGCAGGACTCACAAAGACGGGACTAGATTGGATACGATTGGATTTTTGCCTCCTATGGGCTTCCATGTTACATGTTACTGTGTCATCCTTCAACTCTCAATCCCCTTACAGTTTACTGAAAGGCACAATTTGAATGCCAATTCATGGAATTGTTTGTAATATTGTTGTATATTTGAGGCCAAAACATAAATACATCTAATATTGGAGCTCTGATGGTCTTCTCGGTGAAACGTGGGGCAGTGGTGCTGCAGATGAGGAATCTACTTTTATCTGTTGCAGGAGATGAAGACTTAGGATGGTTACTTTCAAATGCAGGACAGGAGACGCGTTCTGTACATTTCATTCGACGTAAGATCAGGTGCTGGTATTACACAGCTTCCCATGCAATATAAAGTAGCACAGTAAGATAAAAAGGACAGTGATTGTACAGAATCTAATCTTTCTCAGGGCACCAATGCTCAATACAAGAGGGCATGGCTTTAAAGTAATGGGTTGGAAGTTAAAGGGAGATACCAAAGGGAGGTTTCTCACCCAGAGAGTGGTTGGTGCACGGAATGCACTGCCTGGAGAAGTTGTGGAGGCAGATACGTTGGTTAAGTTCATGATATTGTTAGATTAGCATATGGAGGAATTTAAAATAGGGAAATATGTGGGAGGAAGGGGTTAGATATTCCTAGAAGTGGTTTAAAGGTCGGCACAACATGGTGGGCAGAAGGGCTTGTATTCTGCTGTATAGTTCTATGGTTCTATGGTGATTTTGGTGGGAAGTACTTAATAAGTTTACACTCTGGTACTCCTCTCAGATGAACAATCATACTCAGATTATCAGACAGGTTCACAGAATAGGCTGGGCCTGATGTGTTAGACCTTACTTTATGAAAAGAATCAAAAACCGAGGGGAATAGATTTATATTAATTGCTAAAATATTGGAAGGAAAAATGGTGGGGAGTGTCTACAAGGATTCGCCAGTGGTATCTCCGAACAAAGACTACGGTGTGTATTTGCACATTGTATGCTTCCATTGTAACTATTCTCACCATTCTCACCAACTGCTCACCATGACAACAGTTTTATGTTCTGAGCGGCAAAACTTTCTGTTTAACGCTGAGACTTTTTGCATTAATGTCTGGAGTTACTCTTAAATGTTGACATGTCATTCACTTTTATCTGGAGAGTAACTTATCTTACGCTCGATTTCAGTGTGTTTCGCATTAACTTCGAAGCATTTCTAGAGGTGGCGGAGACCCAGGCTGTGTACCGCTTTAGGACTCTTGCATTGATTATCTTAGATGCAGTGACTGCTCCAGTTTTTTATGCAGACCGATCTTTCTCCTTCCTCTGCCCACCCTGAACTCTCCGATCTTTGATACTAAAATTTAATCAGGGTGATCAGAAGTCAAGCGATTTTTGGCAACAGAAAACCTGCTTTATCCTTTGCTCCCAGACGCGGATTGAATTTACAAGGTTATTAGACCATGATTTACGTTTCTAAGTCGAAGACAGTTTGTTTCATTCCAGGAAATTAACCATCTGGTTTCGCAATGAGTATGTGCGTGAACATCCCCTTGAACTGTCAAATAATGAAAATACCGTTTAAATTTCCATTGATCCCTTTCTGCACTGAAACCTATTGCAACTTGAAGGTTTTCTGCTATTCGGAACCATATTATGCAAAAACATCCACTTTAAATGGAACTGAAAAACTGGGTTTCATGAATACCAGTGTCCCACATAACTGCAGGTCGTGTCTGTGACCAGTGATGAGCTAATCCATATTCACAAGTCGCAAGATATGATACATATTCATCGATATCAATGCAGCGGGTATATCTTAAAGTTAGTTTTTCGTGTGGCGGGGTGGGGCTGCGGGGTTGTCGTGCTGCTGCGCGAAGGGAATTTCTGTGCTTCATTTTGTAAAGTTACTCTAAGTTCAATTTTCCTTTTTTAGGCCAAGAAGGTTCTATCTTTGTTAGGAGAAGAAAGACTCGCATTTACTGTGTTCTGGAACATCTGAGTGAGTAAATATATTTCCACAACCTTTTCAAATAAGCATCCTAAGTAATTAATAGGTATTAGTGATATATTTATGTTTGAGGGTAAATTATATGTTTTGAAGCACGTTCGTCGTATTCTCGAAAGAATTTATTTTTTTAAGTTTAAGCTAATTACACTGAGGGAGAATCAAACCAAGGCTTCAAAAAGACATTATCACATTGCATTACTCGTTTCCCGATATTTGAACGAGAATATTAATTACTCTTTTCTCCTCGGGAAAATAAGGACTTGGCGAAAATGTAATAAGAGAGGTCACTTACCAGGTTTCACCGTCAGCGTTGTGCCAGGTCCACCAACGTCATAAATACACAATGATTTACTTCCTAGTCAGCCCACTTCAAAAAAAATAGTCGTTGAAACTGAATTGCAGCAATAGGTTCTCCATTATAACACAGCTGCAAGAAACAAATCGATGCATTGTAATCGGTAGTGAGTTTCTGTTTCCTTCAGTTTTCATCCTTCCAGATCCCTATTCGGTGCAGTATAAGCGCATGTGACACTGAAACTGGAATTTCGCTGAATGAGCACCAGGGAATGCGGGTAGATTTCAACCCAAAAAAGAACTGAAATTTATTTCGAACCGTATTGAGTAATATTCATGAGCGTAAATAAATATTTCGTTATCCCATTCACGAGTAGCTGAATATTAAAAACTGTCCCGTATGTTTGTGCTATGGCTTGAGCTCCTGTGGTAACACACCCACATCAGTACATACGAGCATAATAACACCACTGTTGCAAAGAGCGCAGAAATCCATCCGATATTCCAAAGTGCGACATAAACGATGTAGTCGATGTGGATCAAATTGTTGCATTGATCTCTTGGGACTTTGTGGATGATTATAACTCTCAGCCACACAAGTATCTTGGGAAATGCGAAGACTGTGTTATTGATATGATTATAACATTTATACAGTATTTTCTCAACTATATAGAGATAAGGCCCTGTTATGGCTATCACTTGCTGGCAGAGGCAAGGAATATTTGGCAGCAAGGAGTGCAAATCGCCGAATGAATTGTTTCCGTTTATTTTGCATTAAGAATTCGAAAGCGGTTTATGCAAGATGGGGATTCAAGATTCATCACTGTGATGCATCCAACACTCACAATCATAAAAGCTAGTACGAAAAGGCTCCTTGTACATTAATACAAGATCCCGATGTCAAGGGGCAGACTATCATCCATCTTTATCTCCCAATACTTATGGACAACTTTTCTTCTACAACCAACAATTCTTAGAAAATAATGTCTGCATTTTTACATTCAGCAATGGGTGAACATTGGCCTTGATCCAATCACCAAATGCGTTCGTGGTTAGTGAATCACAGGTTCCGTCTTTTCGATTACTGTGACACATATCACAGTGGTAGAAGCCACTGCAGAAAGGTTTCCATCTGCATAACTCTGAGGAGAACAGCGACTATATGTGCTGCCTTGTTTATACGTGGTCTGGTGACTGTCACCAGCTCATTATAAATCTGCCCTCGTCCTTCACTGGAATCAGGTACTGCTCAATAACTTTCCGTTCATAAGAGCGACGCAATCACAGTTTCTTCCGCGAGAGATTTTGACGTGTTTTTGTATTGGCGGGTGCTCCGATTCATGACTGTGGTATCCATCACAGCAATAATACGTGGCAGTGTCTTCAACAGTCAACTTGCTGATCGTCAGGGAAGAAGACTTTGCTCCCTGGTTGAATGATTCAGCATATCGTCCTCCAATCGATAGATATTGGCTATCCGTTTGACCTGGACGTTGGCGGGCCCAGCCTATGCTATTTAGATTGCAGCCAGCAGGTATATCACGGACAACGCAGTTGATTGTCAGAGTGTCACCTGCTTCTTTTGTTACCTCTCTTGGTGTCTGTTCTATCGATGCACTGAAGACATCTGAAGGGAGAAAAAGAAAACATATTTAAAACACATAATATCTGTGACAACACAAGATTTAACAGAGAATGGATTTGTATGAGGTGGACGCATCCGCACATCAGTGATGATCAACCTCTTTAAACAAAATGCGCTTACTCGGTAACCAAGCTAAAAATATCGAAAGCCAGAACACGTTCATTGTTCCTTTACGACCTGAGAATCCGTTAAACAGAGAGGGTTCTAGACCTCAGCGCCGACTGCCTGTGTCACCATGTGGATCTCAGCAAAGACTTTATAAGACTCGAGAGGCTAGGCTAATTTGCATAATGCGGAATGAAAAAGCATCGACTGCGATTACAGCTCGACTAATGATAAGCATTATATGCAAAATTTCCATAATTTCATCGTTGGACTCTGTGTTGCATTAACGTGAACATGTGGATGGAGATATCGAGAATGATATTCATTGCCTGGTTCCATCCTCACTGAATGTATTTCCATTAACTTTTGATTTATAGTCTGGGGATGCTTTCCCGAGAATACATTACAGGTTTCCATGACAAACTATCAACTTGAGAGAGCTATGCTTCAAAACAACTTCAGTTAATCACCAGTAATTTTTAAAAAATCCCATTTATGTAAACGTATTGAGCGCTTCCGTCCCCCGTTCGTTCTTCTGCTATTCACCATCGGTGGTCAACATGAATGTGAGGCCAGCCGTAGTAACAAAATATGACTCCAAGTTCATTTTCAACTGTGGTATTTTCGAAATTGGTGACTTAGTTTGCAATGTACTTCGATACTAAGAAAGCAATACACAAGAAGCTGGATGAACACAGCCAGACAGAAATTATTTCGCACATTACTGCGGAAAAATGTCGCAAGGATTAATTTGTGCCTAATTAAGAGCAATAATGTGGATCATTTGAAATCAGAAGATGTGGAAAAGAGAATAGGCCACAGCCAGATTTCTGGAAGAAGATTCTATCAGCATGTGCAGTGTGAAGGCGTTTCTCGAAATTTGAAAACATGATAAAATAAGTACAGTCCATTATGAAGTCAAAGGTAGAAGCATATAGGCAACATATATGAAAAATAACCAACCTCCGAGAGCAGTTTATGCACATTTCATAAAATATATAATTTGTATGGAATATATAATCTAAAGGGAACCTTGTTTGTGAATTAGTCAAGAAGGAAAAGAAAGCTTATCTAAGGTTCGAAAGTGGCCCCTTAAGAATATAAAGAAGCCAGGAAAGAACTCAAGAAGGTAATTAGTAGAGCCAGATAGAGCATGAACATATCTTGGCAAAGATGATCAAATAGAATCCTAAGGCATTTCATCCATACATCAAAAGAAAGCGGATAACTAGTGAATGGGTAGAACAACTCAAAGATAAAAGAGGGAACATGTTCTTGGAAGAGGAGGATGAGGGCGAGATCCTAAATGAGTGCTTTACCTCGGTATTCACCAAGGAGAAGGATATAGAGGATCGTGAGATGTGCGTAGCGTGCTAATATGCTGGGGTATTTTGAGATACAATTGGTTCTATTGAATGACATTAGGGTGGTTATATCCCCAGAGCTTGATAGGCTATCGCCCAGGTTATTGACAGAGGCAAGAGATGAGATTGCTGGGGCCTTTACCAAGATCTTCTTGTGGTCTCTATCCACAGGCGAGGTCCAGAAGGACTGCTGAGTAGCATATTTTGCTCCTTTGTTCAAGAAGTGAAATAAAGATAATCCGGAAAATTATAGATTGGTGATTCTCACGTCAGTGATAGAGACGCTATTCGTCAAAAATCTTAACTATAGGATTTATGAGAATTAGGAAAAGCATGGCCTAATTAGGGACAATCAAAGTGGCATTTTTTGGTCAGATCATGTCTTACAAAACTGATTGAGGTTTTTGAGGAGGTCCTGGAAGTGAGTGATGAAGTTAGAGCTGTTGATAATGCCTACATGGATTTTAGTAAGGTATTCGACATGGTCCCCCATAGTAGGCTCATTCAGAAGATTAAAATGCCTGGGATACATGGAGGCTTGTCCGTCTGAATCAGTATTGCCTTGTCCATAGAAAACAAAGGGTAGTGGTCGTTGGCCCTTATTCTTGCTAGAGGTTCGTGACAAGTGATGTTCCGCAGGGATTCGCAGTGGGACCTCTGCTGTCGGTGATATATATATAAAAATGACGTGGAATAAAACGTGACTGGGTGGATGAGTAAGTCTTCAGATGGCACAAAGATTGCTGGCGCTGAGGATAGTGTGGAATATATCAAAGTATACAGTGGAATATCGAGAAGTTGCAGATTTGGGCGGAGAAATCGCAGATGGAGGTGAGATCGAATGCAAAGAGACAGTATACAGTTCATGGCAGGGCACTTACCAACGTTGATGTACAGAGGGATCTTGGGGTCCAAGTCTATCGCTCACTGAGACTGGCCACTCGTGTTGATGTGGTAATAAAGAAAGTGAATGACACGCTTGCCTTTATTATTCCATGAATTGAGTTCAAGATACTGAAAGGAATGTTGCAGCTATTTAAATGTCTGGAAATGCTGCATCTGGAGTATTGCATTAATTTATAATGGCCCCATTAGAGGATAGATGTTCAGGCTTTGGAACGGCTGCAGAAGATGTTTACCAGGATGCTGTCTGGATTAGAGGGTCTGTTTCATAAGGAGAGTTAGGACGAACTCGGGATGTTTACTCGGGAGCAGGAATAACTCAACTATGAAATATAACAGACAAAGCCAAGGCAAATAATTCCTCTCTCCGCAGAAAGGCAGACGGAGCCTGAAGAGAACCCCAACAGACTCCAGGATTAGACGTTATAGCGTCTTAGCTGGTCGAGCAACAATATGCATTTGTCTTCCTTTGAATGTTGGGATAAATGAGTCAGTTTCAGATTGGAAAACGGTAACTAATACAGTGGAAGGAGATCAGTGCTCGGGGTTACAGTTTATATGACGTTATCGATTTGATTACTTGAATATTTCCCAGGGAAACGGTGAAAAGCACGAAGATAGATGGCAAGGACACAGTAACCCTCCAAATGCATACCGCTAATTCAGAGAAGTTAAGTTTATTTTCAAAAACAGATGACAGATGTATCATGTAGGGAAATGTGAGGTGATCCTGTATCATAAGAAAAATAGGAAAACACAATATACCAAACATTGTGGATGGGACATCCGCATACCATTGTACAAGAAGGACAAATGTCTGTATTTGTGTGCAAAAAGTAATGATGAAGGCAAATAGAAATTTGCTCTTCATCACGAGGTGGAACATAAAAAACGTTTTCAGAAGTTTAACAACATCAGAAGTGCAAAATCACACTTAGAATACAGATGACTTCCCTCTTTTCAGGAAGGATTCTCTTCGCTTGGAGGGAGAGCTGAGCCGGATATCTAAATTAATTCCTGACATGAGCCGTTTGTCTTATAAGGAAGGACGGAGAATATTGTCACTTGGAGGAGCTAGAAATAATAACATTGAAACATTTAAGATCCTGAATGATCTGGACGGGATGCTCGTTTTGAGGATGTTTCGATATGTTTGGCAGTGGAGGTGCGAATCTAGAGCTTAGGAAAACTGGTAAAATAAACGCTTACACATTTAAAACTGATGGGAAGAGTACTGGGAACGTTTGATAGGCTCTACATCACAGAGACGTGAATATTGAGTTGCACACGCACAACTAACGAAAGTGGATTGAATTTTCAATTAAGGATTTTGGAGATAAAGCAAAACAGTCACATTAAAGGCAACGATGTAATCATTAATCATATAAAATGGCGGAGCAGGTTCGAGGGACTTAATATTCCTCTTTTTCTCATAGTACTACACTCTCACGTTCTGACGTATTTGTATATGAACATATACAAGGGAGGCACAATAGGGCAGCGGTTAGGGTAACACTATTACAGGGGCAGAGATCGGGATTCAATTCCCAGCGTTGTCTGTAAGGAGTTTGAACGTTATCCCGTGACTGCGTGGGTTAGAGTTATGGTTAGGGTGCTCTGCAGTACTCCCACGTTCCAAAGACCTAAAAGTTAGCAGGGTAGCATGGGAGTAATTGGGCGGCGCTGCTACGTTGAGCCTGTGGGGCCTGTTATCGTGCTGTACTAACAAAGTTTAAAACAATTATTACAGTTCTCTCCGTACCGGGTTCCCCAGAATATAATAGAACTTAGTGTATATGAATCCTTCTCATTTGTTACACCACAATGCGTTACTTCACACATTGTACACAGTGTATCATTTGATGGCCCAATCCACAGTCCACCATTGAAGCTCTTCTGTCGTATCCTCATTCTTGACTATATTCTCGAGTTTCATTTCATGCGAGAGGGAGTCGGGAGACAATTGAATAGCCCCCAGAACCAGAATCAGTAACAGTGATATGTGATTACGCCAAGCTCATTCAGTGGCACAATTATAGGCGTCCAAGTCTAACAGCATGCACAATGAGTTTGGCTATTATCTCTTGAAAGTTGCATGCAAACTTCAGGAGCACGAACAGTTATTGCAGACACAGCCAGTTATTTCCCAAACGTTCGTGTCCAGGATAATTAGTTCAAGCTGCATATTCCTTTCCATGCTTTCTCCACGTCAGAACAATAAACAAGGAACGGAAAGATATGTAAGCTAATGGAAATCGCCATTCAGAAACTACCCATTCTAACCTGAAAATATCCAATTGACTGCGTTGCAGTTATTTTAGACATGTTTATTCAAGTTAACAGTCAAATTCCTGATTTCTGGTACCATGAGATTACTGTGTGGATATGACGAAGTCGGTGCTGACTATCAGTACGTGGAGCATTGAAAACCCATTTCTGCTTTCGCGGCTCCATTGGCTAAGTTTTAACGGAAGAGGGTCCAGCAAAGGAATGTGAAGTGTGGATTTACAAGGTCGGTCCGCTGCGTTCCTACCTTCAGTTCCCGTCTGTCACTGACCATCTGTGCGCATTGGAGACCGCAACATCTGCGGTCGGGTTTGCCCCGTGCTTCATTTAGAATAAGGCTTCTATTTAACTTTCAGGAAGTAAAACTACGGGATGAGTCACTGAATACAATTATACCACAGGTTAACAGATGGAATGTGTGGGCGGACGGGGCAGGTGTGAAGAACAGCATTTTCGGTGACAGATCCTGCCACCTGCACTGCGTTGAAAAATCGAAACAGTAAGGACGTTCATTGGCCAGGCACATGGTAATTTTGGACCAGCAAGAGCATCTGATTCAATGGGGTCTTTAACCTCTGGCTCTTCAATAAACTTAACTTGTCCGGCAGCCACAGAAGTCCTTTAAAGATGCCTTGATAACGGATCAATGGAATAACGATCTCACCTGCTGCCAGTACAATCCCATGCACTGATCACAGTTCACATCACCACCCACCAACATGAACCAAAAATATACGCACATTCCCAACGCTACGCATGCGCTACAAGCCTACTGAACATACTTCACAACCTACTGCTCCTGAAAGCATAAGAATTAATAATGAAAAAATAAATGGCAGATTAATTAATCGGATATTTTGTATCGGTTTTCGTCAGAAAAAGGCGAAAATTGGGAGGGAGGGAGGAATTTGCGAAAATTACAATCACCAGGTTAGTAGTACTGAGCAATCTGTTGAAGAAATGATTGACAAGTATCCAGGTTTGTTGCATCCATCGAAGGGTCTCAAAAATACCAGCTGTTGAGACAGTTGCTGCCTTGTTTTCGATATTCCAAAATTCCCTGAATTCTGGGAAGCTGCATAACATTGGATAACAGAAAATGCGACAGTATACCGAGCCTTCTGTCCTTCAGAACTAATGTTTAATGGAGTTTCAGGCCAGTGGAAAACTCTGGAGTTAGATTGTTGTGAACACAGGAATTGCAGTGCCATTAAATGTCAGTCTTCGGCGTTTGCAGCCTCTCCTCTTCGATATAACCATTGCTTGGCAGTTTCTGGCGCGCACGTTACTGGGCATTTCTGGGTCTGTACTTCAACGTCCTCGAAATCTAAGTGCAGGCGGCCGTGGACTGTTTCATTTACTGAGGATTTACGATTGGAATCGCATATTGTGCCATCATCAGCATTACTGCAATGAAGATACAACGAAATCAGCCCAACCTGAGCTCGTGAAATTCTCCATTAAAGCAAGGCTATATTTCTCAATTAATCATAGCGTAGATGTCAACGGCTTGATTTTTCCCGAATCCTGTGTTGCTACAACACCATCACTCTAATTTTGAACATTGAGATCCATTCCCTATTTCATTGCACAACTGGTTCGCTTATTTTCTCAGAAGCTGACAGCACAGCATTGATACTTTTGATTAACTCCGTACACCTGCACTGGTTTTGGTAGAGATGGTATTTGGACAGGCTCTTGATTAGGTTAGGCATAGAAGGAGATGGTCCAATTGCGCGAAAGAAATTGAGTAGTTTAGGCAGATAAATAGATTGACGTGGGCGCCGTGGGCTTGCGGGCCTGTTTCGATCCTGTAAGACCACATGCCTCTCTGAATGGGTACCATTTTAAAGGTGCTGTGCCTACCTCATGACTGAAGGTGCACATATTCAGTACCTTGTATGTGACAGACCTATTTCATTGTAAAGCTTGTTAAGTAACAATGTTCAACAACATTAACAGAGAACAAGGGTAGAGAAGTGAAAAAATTGTGCTGAGCAAAGATAAATGAACAGAATGCCAATTTCCAATTGTCATCATCTCTTTACAGCGCTGCTTCGGAAAATACTATTTTTCCTTAAGTTCATTAATATTATTGCTCCATGTTAGATATTAGGTCTGTATTCGTATTCCCGTTTAGTCCCTCATCAGATGTTCTTTGTGCCCTTTTGCTGTTACCTGTGATCCACCCAGTCCTGCAGATTGGCATTTCTCTTGTTTATTTTTAAAATACTTCTGGTTCCGGAACATCTGAAATGTTGGATACCTAAAACACAGATTTGTAGAGCGATAAATAAGGTTAACGTTTCACTTGTACTGTCATAAAGCTAGATTCCTGGGCGAGTGGAATTTTGGTTCTTCCGAATCTGCGCAAGCTGGGTCATATACTTCTAAAACATCTAAATCTATTTTTTTACTGCTTATTTCCTCAACGGTTTAGCTCTTTTTAACCAGTTCAGAATAATTCTCATTTCACAAAACTCAGTGTTGGATGAATTTAACAAATTAATTCCTTAATAGCCTTTCTCATTCGCTCAGTGAGATGTTATCCGGACATTTGGAGGCCAGAGCCATCTCCATCTCCGTCTGCCCTAGGGTAATATCCCAAATCCGGAGTTCATATTCGAAAACAACCCGGAACTTTTTTGATCTCATTGTTTGCTCTTGAGTTCTTCCAGAAATACAGGCACGGTAGTGTAGCGGTTAGCTTAACAGCATTCCAGCGACCCGGGTACAATTCCCGGCGCTGACTGTGAGGAGTTTCGACGTTGTTCTCGTGTCCGCGTGGGTTTCCTCCGGGTGCTCCTGTTTCCTCCCACATACCAAAAGAAGTACACGTTAGGAAATTGTGGAAATGCTATGGTGGAGCCTGAAGCGTGGCAGAACTTGCGGGCTGCCCCCAGAACAATCTACGCAAAAGATGCATTTCACTATGTGTTTCTATGTACATGTGACTAATAAAGATATCTTATTTAATCTTATATTCGAAGTCAGAATCGATAATAGCTGTGTCATAGCGGATGGACATAAGATTAAATGAACGGTTTCAGGTCTATTGAAGGAACAGTGTCCATTTTATCAGCCTTTCACTGTTCCACGTTGTACAAATGAAACCCTCCCGGGCCATGAAACCGTTACAGGTGGCCATTATGTCATCAGAATTTTTACGATTGCCCCACAGTTATTTCAATTAGTGTGGAATTGAACCCTATCCAGAAGAACTGTAAATTGCTTCCTCGAGTCCAGTCTTCATTATTTATATAGAGGTTTATAAAATCATGTGGCGCATAGATAAGGTGATGGCCACAGTTGTTAGTCCATGGGTACGGGAGACCAAAACTAGAGTACATAGGTTTAAAGTGAGAGGGAAAGAGTTCAAAGGGAAGTGGGGAACAATGTTTTCACACAGAAGCTTATGGGTATATGGAAGAAGCTGCTAGAAGAAATGGTAGGGGTTGTTCTAATTACAAGATTGATAATGCGTTTGGACAGTCACAGGGAAGGTTTAGAGAAATTCGGGCAATTGGGAGTTTCTCCATTAGGCAGCTTGCAAGGCATGGGTGAAGTGCCTGATTCCGAGCTGTATTGCTCTATGACTCCATGACTCAGACAGCACTATGAAAGTTTACGTGGCTCAGTTTAATTTATCGAAAGGGACCTGTATAAAAGGTCCTGACTCAGGGTGGAATTCAAGGAGTAAATAGGGGAATTCAATGACATGGGGAATGCATTTCAGTCATCAGAATTAGAGTGATGGAGTTCTAACCACACAGCGTTCAACAAGAGGAGAATTCTGGGAATTCGACGAAGACATTTGTATCCTCTTTTGCTACAATCGAGGTGGCAGAGAGCTACAGTGTAGCTTATGTCGTTTCTTTGTTTCAGAAGGGAAAGAAGATATCGCATGCAATTATAGGCCGGTGAGCCTCACGTTTGTGTCGCGGAAGCTATTTGATAGGATTCTTAGGCATAAGATGTATTCATATTTGGAGAAACATGGGTAATTCTGGAGAGTCGGCATGTCAATGTGGGTGGCTAGTCATGTATTACAAACTGTGTATGTTTTTTGAGGAGATAACCAAGGTGATTGATGACGGTGGAACGGTAGATGTTGCCTGCATGGACATTAGTAAGGAGTTTTACTGGGGACTCATGGTAGGTTGATCAGGAAGGTTAACTTGCGTGGGATCCACCGTGACTTGTTAGTTAGGATTCAGATTTTACTTGACCATAGATGACAAAGGGTAAGTGGTGGAAGGTTGAAAATCTGGCTCGGGTCTCGGGTCTGTGAGCTTGGTGTTTCGTTTATTGTTTGTCATATATATATGAAGATATTAGTCGAAAATGCAGATGGCTTGTTTGGTAAGTTTGCAGAAGACACAATATTGATGGAATTGCGGACAATAAAGAAGAGAGTCAAACGATACAGCAGAATTTATTTTTCCCTTTCCTATTTTTTAATATAAATTTTCAAATTAATAAACATAACTGTAGTAATTATACACATGATACAAAGAGATCGGGATTACAATAATAGCAGTTAACGTATACGGACACAAAGAGTAAAATATGTAATCTGAACCTCCCAATCTTTTGACAATTGAGCCTGAAAAAGATTTAAAAGGAAATTTGATTATAAGAAAAAAAGAAACTAAAAAAAAGAACAGAGACCGTGTTGGTGGCGCTCGATGGACGAAGTCATAACTTGGCTTTGGTCCGGGTACTTTTCAATCTATTATTTACCAAACTTTAATAAGTCTTTTCCAATACTGGCACGAGTTTAACCTTGATTTTTAACTGTGAAAATGACCACCCGATCTAAAGCCTCTGTTAATGGTAAAGGTATTGGAGACCAATCTACTTTGGAAGCTATTTATAATCCGGACAGAAAGTTTGATCGGAGCTTTGCTGAATTGAAGTCTATTTTAAAAGACTTTGAAGAAAAACAAAATACTTCCATTCAGGACAGTGCCAAGCAAAGGCAATTAATTGCTGAACTCGACCAAGCCGGTAAAGAGAGAGATGCCAAACTCCACTCACTTCAAAAAGCCTTAGTTACGGCCAAGCAAAACCTTCAAACGCAACCACAGAAGATCATCGACCTGGAAGGACGCAGCAGGGGGAAAGATTTAAGGATCTTCAATTTGCCAGAAAATACCGAGACTGGTAACCCTACGGAATACTTCTCTAATGTTTTGGTAGATGTTTTTGGTTCCGAAATGTTCCCTCTTCAGCCCATTTTGGATGGGGTTCACAGAGCATTAAGATCTAAACCTGCTCCGGATCAAAAACCTCGGCCAGCAATACTGAGATTCCATTTTGTCAGCGTCAAGGAACTACTGATTCGTACCCCTCGTAAACGTGTAATGATTCAATTTAAACAATGGAAGTTTCGAGTAGTTGAAGATTTCACCTCAGAAGTTAGGAATGCTGACCTACAAACCAACTATGTCTCGTCGTTATCAAAGCAATTATGATCCTGCATTATTATTCCCAGCAAGACTGCGAATTACACTGCCTGATAAATCTCGTAAATGTTTTAAATCTATTTAAGAAGCCGAGAATTTTCTTTTCAATTAGCTTTCAATTTTAGAAGCTACGAACTGACGGAAGAGACACGGTGTATTTCCTCTGATTTACTACGGACTTCTTTTAGTATATAATTAATTTTTAGATTTAAACCTTTCTTTTTTCTTCATTTAATATTCCAATGTTTTGTTTTAATGACAATGAAGAATTTAACAAAATGACAAATCGTTTGCTTTCTTTTCGAAATAATTATTAAACCGTAGCTTTTAACTGTCGGCTGTTAAGGCCCTTTGGCTATGTTTCAATCTCACAACTATGTTGTGAGTTCGTTAACTCTACATGTATTATGTTATTCATTTTCAGACAAAACATGGCTTGTTATTTTTTTTCAATTTGGACTGCTGCCACCAATACAACAGTAGTTAGTTCAATTAGAAGGTAGTTTATTGGCTGTCTCTTGGCCAGTTTGCGGGCTGTTGGGGGAGGGGGTGCGGTTGTTTATACGTTTATTTTCCTTCAGAGCTAAACTACATTTTTTTATCTAAATTGTCATCATATCCGTTTTTTCTTTATTTTTTACGTCTTCCTGTTGGTAAGGCTCGGAAATATCAAGATTAACCCTTTATATACTATTTTTTTAAGTCTGTTAAAATGGATAACGCAATTAATTTTATTTCATGGAATGTAACCGGCTTAAATAATCCTCTTAAACGCAAGATTTTTAAAGGTTTTCATAGATTTTCGTTCAAGAGACTCACATCAGGAAAAAAGATAATCAACGTTTTTTTAGATTTTGGATGTCTCAATCGTTCCATTCGAATTCACATGCAAAGGTGAAATGAGTTTCTAAATTTATAAACTCCTCAATTTCGTTTGTGCATCATGAGACAATATCAGACTCAAATGGTAGATTTTTATTTATGACTTGTCTGCTTCATAATAAAACATTTGTTATGGTTAATGTTTATGCACCCAATGTAGATCACCCTGAATTTTTAAACATGTATTTGCATTCCTTCCTAATTTAAATGAATACACTCTGATTATGGGTGGAGATTTTAACTGTTGTCTAAATCCTCCATGGATAGATCTGTGTCAAATCCTTCACTTCCAAACAAATCCGCTGTCTTTATTAATTCCTTTTCAGTTGAATCTGGAATCTTAGATGTTTGAAGATTTCTACACACATATGATAAAGAAATTTCATTTTTTCTCATCTTTATCATAACTACTCGAGGATTGATTTTTTTTATTGATGCTGGATTAGCTCCACTTAATACGAACTGTAAATACGATGAAATTGCCATTTCTGATCATGCACCATTGGCTTTATCAATTAATTTACCAGATGTATCCTTTGATGTCAGACAATGACAATTAATCCTTCTCTATTACATGACTCATATTTCTTCCAATTTATCAAAGAACAGATTTCACTATTCTTTTTAACTAATTTTACTGAAAAAATTTCCAGTGATATAATATGGGATACTTTTAAATCATATATCCGTGGTCAAATTATTTCATATTCCGCTGTTCTGAAAAAAAACAAATAATGAAATACGTATATTGGTTGACCAGATTAAAGAAATCGATAAAAAAAAGATATTCTGATACTCCGAATCTGGAGCTTTTTAAAAAGAGAACAGAACTCCAATTACAACATAGTTTATTATTCACATCTTCATTTGAAAATCTACTACTTAAATACAAAAGTCAATTTTATATACATGGTGACAAATCCGGTAAATTATTGGCCAACCAATTGAAAGCTACTTTATCTAAACGTAAGATTAATAAAATTCGTATATCAGATACTTAAACGATAGATCCTGTTCAAATCAACAAATCCTTTCAAGAATTTTATTCTTCTTTATACCAATCAGAATCCCCTGAGGATCCTACATTAATGTATGAATTTTTAAGAGATCTGAAAATTCCCCAACTACCTTTAAATAGACGCTCTACAGTAGATGATCCCATTTCGGAGGAAGAAATCAAGAAAGTAATATTTTCAATGAACTCGGATAAGCACCCAGCCCTGACGGATATGCAGCTGAATTTTTCAAATCATTTTCTGATATTCTTGTTCCCTGGTTAGCCAACATATTTAGAGATGCCCTTTCAGTAGGTAAACTACCACAATCTTTCTATGAAGCAACTATTTCTTTAATTCTTACAAAGGATAAATTTCCCTCTGATTGTGCATCTTATAGACCTATTTCTTTATTAAATGTAGATTCGAAAATATTTTCCAATATGTTGGCCTTTAGACTGGAAAAGGTTCTCCCACAAATTATCTCTGAAAATCAGACAAGATTTATTCAGAATCGTTATTCTCATTTTAATAAAAGATTAATGAATATTATTATACCTCTTCATCCAAAATTCCGGAAGGTGTTGTTTCAATAGATGCTGAAAAGGCGTTTGACAGAGTCAAATGGGAATATCGATTGACTACACTTCAAAAATTTAATTTTAGCCCTAAATTTATATCTGCGGTTAAAATGATTTATTATACACCTACGGCTTCAATACTTACTAATAATCAAATATCTCATTTGTTTGGGATTTTCCGATATACTAGACAAGGTTGCACGTTAAGCCCTTTCTTATTTGATATTGCTTTAGAACCTTTGGTTATTGCATTTCGGGACTCTTCAAATGTATGTGGCATTACTCGGACAGATGATTCATAAGATATCTCTCTACGCAGATGGCCTGTTGCTTTATGTTTCTAATCCGGACGAATGTATCCCCGCAGTACTATCACTATTAGATCAGTTTAGTGTGTTTTTTCTGGCTCTAGATTAAATGTTAATAAGAGCGATTTTTTTCCATTGTATATGCAAACCCCAATTTATAGCCAATTACCTTTTAGTTTGGTAACTGACTATTTTATGTATTTAGGTGTTAAAATTACCAAGAAACATAAGGACTTATTTAAAGTTAATCTATTGCCTTTAATTGACCATGTTAAGCAATTATTTACTAAGTGGTCTCCACTGTCTTTATCATTGGTAGGCCAAATTAATGCGATTAAGATAAATATTTTCCCAAAATGTTTATATTTATTTCAAGCGATTCCAACTTTTGTCCTGAAATCTTTTTTTGGAACTATTGATTCTAAAATTCTTTCATATATTTGGCAGAATAAGAACCCAAAGTTAAGTCAGAAATATTTACAAAAACTAAAATTGGATGGTGGTTTGGCCTTGCCTAACTTTATGTTATATTATTGGGCAATTAATATCATATATTTAATTTTTTCATACAAGATTTTGATGTAATTCAATGCCACAAATGGGTATGCCTTGAGCAACAATCAGTTCTTGAATTTTCAGTAGCTTCTATTTTAGGTGCTTCACCCCCTTTTGCACTTACCAAATTAAGTAAACATACGAATAATCCAATTGTTAAACATGCAATACGAATATGGTTTCAAATTCATAATTTTTTTGTATTGAATAAATTTAAATTGTCAAGTCGATTCAATCTAATTTTTTTCTTTCATCCATCCAGAACTGACTCAGCTTTCTCCATATGATCACACTTTTATCGGTATTTTCAGATTAGAATTTTTTTAAAAACTACCATACCCTCTTCTCCGACACCTTACAAAATTGAAACAACGGAAAAACAAATTAGGTCTTAATCCTTATCAGAAGGGCTTGATAGCAATAATTTATGATTTAATTATGAAAATACGTCTGGAATTATTAGACAATAATAAGAATGAATGGGAAAACGAACTCCAGACATCTATACCTATAGTGACTTGGAAGAAAATTCTTAATTTACGTAATACATCTTCAATGTGTGCCAGACACTCTTTGATACAGTTTAAGGTATTCCACAGGACCCATGTGTCCAAAGATAAGTTAGCTCGTTTTTATAACCATATAAATCCTATATGTGAAAGATGTAAGTCGAATGTGTCTTCTTTGACACATACGTTTTGGTCCTGTCCTCTTTTGGAAAAAATATTGGAAAGACATTTTTAACAATATTTCAAACGTATTGAAGATTGATTTTCAACCTCACCCTATCACTGCTATTTTTGGATTAACAAGGATAGAGTCTGGTCATTTATCTTCTTCCGCTAACCATATGATTGATTTTGTTACAGTAATGGCCAAACGATCCATTTTGCTAAAATGGAAGGATCCAATACCCCCTGCTACTATAGAACCATATATCAATACGGCACAATACAGGCCCTTCGGCCCACCATGTTGTGCCACCATTTTTCAATGGTTTTCTCAAACTATATCATGTTTAAACTTGGAAAAAAATAGGAGTGGTACTGTGGAACCTTCGCTTAAATTTGAATATATTTGGAGTCCATTTGTTCAATACTTTCACATGATGTAAATCCCCTTCCAATAACTTTGCAACTTGGAGGAACGGAGTTGACGACATAATACTGCTCTGTTTCTACTGAGAAATTTTAGCTCAGTTTTCTTTCTTTTTGTTTGTTTGTTTTTTTTTGAAATTTTTGTTTTATTTAGTTTAGATTATATTGTTCACAATTTTTCTTGATGATTTGGGTTTTTTAAAAATTTATATATTTTTTTCTTTCCTTTCTTTTATATTATATTTATTTACTGTCATCGTTGGGTCTACAGAGTATTTTTTATATTTTATAATTCTTTATGATTATATATACTATAATTGTTATCCTGATCTCTTTCAATTACATGTATAAATATCGATGTTATATATCAATCTGTATTAATTTGAAAACTAATAAAAAGATTGAAAAAGAAAGAAAAAAGAACAATAACAAAACAAATAATAATAATAAACAAAAAAAACAAAATCTAAACAAAAGCTGGGCTGTCGTACTTCATCCTTAAATGCATTATTATTTCAGTAAGTCCACTCCTCTATATTCGAATAGAAAGTTATTGAAAGGTATTCGGAAAAAGTCAGCTTACATCATATGAAAATGCTGAATAAATGGGCTCCAAGTTTCTTCAAATTTTACCGGAGGCTCAATAGTATCACTCCCATATTTTTTCTAAGTTTAAACATGTTATACTTTGGGAAAACCATTGGAATGTAGTAGGGGGTTTAGGATCTTTCCATTTAAATAGAATGGATCTCCTAGCTGTTAATGTAACAAATGCAAACATACGACAAGTTGAGGCAGATAAATAGCCAGAATCCATCATTGGTAACCTAAAAATTGAAGTAATAGGATGAGCTTGTAAATCAATGCTCAAAACCACTGAAATAATATAAAAATGTATTTCCAATATTTTTCCAAAAGAGGACAGGACCATAACATATGTGTTAGGGAAGCCAACTCAGAATTTCATCTATCACAGATAAGATTTATATGGCTATTAGAACAAGCTAACTTCTCCTTAGACATATGGGTCCTTTGACCCACCTTAAACTGTATCAAACAGTGTCTTGCACACATTGAAGATGTATTAACTAAAGAGAGAATTTTCTTCCATGTCTCTTTAGTTAAAAGTATCTGAAGTTCTCTTTCCCATTCATTCTTAATTTCATCAGATATCCCTAAACGTATTTTCAGAATCAGATCATAAATTATTGCTATCAAGCCATTCTGATAAAGGTTAAAACCTTTTTTTTCTGTAATTTCATTTTGATGTGGTATCGGAAAAGTAGGTAGAGAAATATTTCAGAAGTTTCTAATCTGTAAATATCTAATAAAAATGTGATCTATGCAAATTGTATTTATTAGACGGATACAGCAGAATATTTATCAGTTATTGTCACGGAGAAATGTAGAATGGAGCTTAATCCAGGACCGTGTGAGGTGTTGTACTTCGGAAGGCCAAATGTAAGGGGAAGGTATACAGTTAGTGGCAAGACCCTTAACAGCATTGATGTACAGAGGGATCCGAGGGTCCATTACTCCCTTAAACTAATATCACAAGGAGACAGAGTGTTAAAGAAGGCGTATGGCATGCTTGCATTCATCGACAGAGGCGCAGAGTACAAAAGTAAGGATGTCTTGATTCTGTTGAATTCAAATTTGGATAGGCTGCACGATGAGTTTTACGTGGAGTTCTGGTCGCCCCTTTCAAGGAAGGATGTGGAGACAGTGGCGAGGGTGCAGAAGAGGTTTACCAGAATCCCGGATTAGTGGGTATTAACCAAAAGAAAGATTTAGACATACTTGGGTCGTTCTCCCTCGAGGGCAGGAGGCTGAGGGGAGACCTAATAGAGTTTTTGTTTTAGAGAATTATGAGAGACATAGATAGCGTAGACTGACACAATCTTTTCCCCAGAGTAGAACTTCCAACTGCCAGCGGACAGGCTTTTAATGTTAGAGAGGGGATGTTTAAAGGCGACGTGAGTCGCAAGTTTTGTTTTACACAGAGAGCGGTAGGTTCCAGGAACGGTAGTGGAAGCAGACTGTTTGGTGGAGTTTAAGATGGTTTTGTTGGACAAATAAATATGAAAGGATAAAGATGCTACACAGGAAGCTGACGTGTAGTATAAATTGACCAATTTCGGAAAAACATGGTGGGCCGAAGGCCTATCCAGTGCTGTATTCTCCTATGTCCATGAAATAAAGCGCGGAGGCTTTGGAAAGGATGTTGCCTGGATTATAGGGGACTTGCCATCAGGAAAAATTTGGACATATTTAGATTGTTTGCTCTGTGTCGGGAGAGGCTGACGGGAGTTATGAGAGATATTTATAAAGTTATGAGAGGCACAGATAGGGTAGACAGCCGGAATATTTTCCCAGGGGATAAATATCGAAAATTAATTCTCACGGCTTTAAGGTGAGAAGGGGAAAGTTTTAAAGGCCATGTGCGGGGCAAGTATTTACCTGGAACGTGCTGCCTGTGGTGATAGTGAAAGCAGATACAATAGTGGCGTTCAAGAGGATTTCAGAGAATCACATGAATGTGAAGGGAACAGAGGGATATGTATTAAATACAGGTAGAGGGAATTGGTTTAATTTGGCATCATCCTCTGAGGGCCTGATACTGTGCTGTACTGTTATATGTTATTGCAGAAAAGGGGCATGACATAAACCAATCTGGTAAAATTAAGGAAACCTCTTTGATGGTTTCTGCATACATGAAAGGAACTATAATAATAAAGGAAAGAGTAAATACTATCGCATTCCAAAACTGCAGCCAGACTGCAGAGGCAGAGTACAACTGCAAATGTCTGAATGTGTATCTTCCAATTGTCTTCAGAAATGAAGACAAAGGAATGTTCCATTCGATATTAAGAACAGTTACAGCCAGTGAAAGTATTTAAATGGCCCGGCTCAAGTAAAATATACCACGGGGTCTTAAAGGAAACAGGAGATACAATAGCACAGAACAGTACTATAGCATTTCAACACTCCGTTGGTTATTTGTGTGGTGCCGGAGGACTGGATTCTTGCTGATGCTATACATTTGAATAAACAGAGAGAGCCAGGGATAGACCAGAAATCCATCAGCAATTTAGCCTGATATTGATTGTGGGCAAACTGTTGGCGAAGACTTCTGGAGAGTAACAAACTGATCGAGAAAATGAGCGCTGGGATAACAAAAGCAGAAATTTGAATTTAGAAGCTGGCTGAGTGACAAAAAAGGTAAGTGCGATAGTGGAGGGGAAATTTGTGAGAGAAGGGTGAATAGAAGTGAATTTTCACAGAGCTCAGCAGTAGATGCCTTGTATTTTACGATGAACATAAATAATTTGGACTTAGAAGTGACAACGAAGAAGTGTGCAAAGTACACTAGAAGTAGTGTTTTGTTCGAAGATCAGGAAAATAGATTTTAGGCTACAAGGGGGGCATAAAGGTCAGGAATGAATTATGTCCATAGAAAGATGATGTTGTTTTATTTTTGTTTCAAAGCGTTGGAATCACGCTGAAGGATGAAGTCTTTCCACTCCATTTTGGAGACTCGAAGGTGATTCAAGAGGTAAATCTGTGAGCCCCAGATTGTACCTCTTATAGGAAGGGAGACCCGGACGATGCGGGTGGGTAGGCTATAAATGGATCTGCTTCTTCTGCCTTTTATTTTGGATGTCAATGTACATCCGGTGTAAGATTATCAATATGCTCCTTCTCCACTTTGAACAGTGATAGTCCTGGAATTCCTAGGAGTCAGTGAGGTGTGGCATTTTTTTCAAGGAGATTTTGAGAAAATTCTCCTAGTCCTTCTATTGATCGCGTGTTAACCTCTTCGCGTGAAGAAACTCGTAACAGAGTGTTTGGTTTAGAATGTGTTGTCAGGCATTTCAACATCCGGGACTACTGAAAGCATCTGACTGATTTGGGCCAGTGATTATCATTTAGTAAATAAGGTAAGAGAAATGGAATAATACTATGAAGTGCATAGGAACAAAGGGATATTAGAGTTCATGTTCATAAAATATTGAAGGCAGAACTTCAGTTGGAGAAGGTATTAAAGAAAGTCATAATGGACATCATTGGCTAACACAGAGAACGCACGGAAGTGGATGTAATGCCAGAGCTGTACATAAAAATTATGTGAGGCAAGAACTATAGTATCCTTTTAAATTCCAGCCAACACTGCATTAGAAAATTGTGTGAGATTTAAAAAAAAATCCCATGCGCTCCTTATCCATGGTGAGCCGTCATAGGGTCACATTTCGAAGCAGTCCTTGAGATGCGCGATTTTTCCAACGAGATTTGAGAAAATCCTCGAAGTACTTCTGTGGTCCCCCTTTTACTTCTTTCCCATGACAGAGCTTGTCATCCAATGTTTGTTTCGGAATGTTTTGTCAGGCACTTCAACAACTCAGCCGAACGGTTATGACTGAGTTGAGCCACGCTGCCTGGGAAATTGGCCAGCGCGAGCACGTTGTCGTTGGATTCCGTGTCTTGACAGTGATAAATATTCAGGAAAAAAGGTTAGTGAGATAGTGTAATAATATGAGGTGCAGAGGAACGAAGGTATCTTGCAGTCCATGACTACAAAACATTGAACGTATCAAGACGGGTACAAATGTGTTGAAGAAGGCATACTGGATTCCTCATTGACGCATAGAATACAAGGTAGGGATGTAATGCTACATCTGTACAAAACGAAAGAAAGGCTGTAACGATGGTATCACTTTGAGTTCCAGTCACCACACAACGAGGAAAATGTGATTGAGTTTTAGGGAGTGTGGAGGTATAATAGTTGGACACCTTAAGCCATAGGACTCTTTGTTTTATCCATAGATGTGAACCTCCCGGATCTTCAAGACATTGCGTCATTTTTAGATCATTATAACATAACATTTTTCCTTACTGTTAAAGTTTCTTTCATCTAACTTACCATTCTACCGATCCTTTTAAAATTATCCCTTTATCTTGTGTGAAAGCGTTGTAACTAGGAATGTAAAGCTCCAGGCGTGACATTTATCTGTGATGTTTCAGCAATAACTAAAATATCATAATAAATGTTCCCGTATTCCCGCTAATCTGCATTAATCGGGAATTTCTGCAATATGTTACTGAACGCAATTTCTTTATGTTACAGATAATGATTTATTTCTCCAATCAGATATGTGCCAATCTGTATCCAACATTCAAATATTCACTGGAATTCAGCCAAACAATTTTGATGTTTTTTTTTTTCATTCCAAAACTAAATCCCGAGGTTCGCCCGATGCCACATACAGCTGAAATACTATTGTAAGGGAACTAAAACAAGAAACTGGCTTGTTCGCTGAAAGTCATTACGGCATCCATTTAAGAAATCATCAACAATCTGCTCCAGAACAAGCTTCCCAGTTTATTATCCTACCGTGGATGCAGAATGAGATTCTGGCATGTAAATATCCCCATAATTGTTCCATTTTCTCATATTACTTGTTTTAGATGAGTGGACTTAAAGCACTGTAGAAATTGTGCATTCCATATTACCATTGACATGGCAGGGAGTGGGCCCAAATCTTGCTGTTTCAGCCTTCTCCCCTCCCCCCACACCCACCGCACTCCCACTGCACGTTCTCTTTCAGAAAAGGGTCCTCATGACTATTCATATTACTTTAAGGTCAAATAAGTTTGGAGGGAGGTTAGTATATTCTTGTACTAAAACCTCAGATCTGCAACTTCTTCCCGGCAAATGTCTGGGAATGTCAGTCGACTACCGACTTGAACGTAGATGCATTGGTTTTATTAATAAGACTTGTTGAGATAAATAACAGAAACAGCTTGTAACAAATAGTCATTGAAGATAAAATGTGCATCGCGGTCGGGTAATAAACCTTTAAATAGCTAATGATACGAGTGATTTTATTATTAGTTCTCAGATCATAATCTGACAAAAACAGCGCAGGTGGCTGAATGGCTGCAGTGCTCAGTTACGGGCCAATGCTCACTATTTTGCGAGCTGCGCATTATTTTGCTACAAGGTAACACAGATATTATCGAAAAGTTACCTATTTTAAGCTTTCATTTAATTAAAAGGGACCCATGTAAAACTACCTTGTTGTCTGGCTATCGAACGATCACACAATAACTAAATTGAGTGTTCCACTATTCCCATCAGATTTTTGAAGTAAGAGAGCATTAGGACAACATCCTATATCCAGTGTTCCTACAGGTAGAGAAACATTATTATGCCAATCGGGGACGAACCGCGCCCCCCCCCACCCCCCCCAAATGCCGAGCATTCTCATTTCCGCAACTAAAATCAATATCACTGTTAGGGTTATTATTGAAATATGCAAATCTTAAACGTAGCAGAAACTAGTAAAAGGTGCAAGTCATTGATAACAAGAGCAAAATCTCCATTAAGTTCCTTGTAATTAATGATGGTGAAATTAGCAAATGTGTCAACGGCATCGGATGAGACTCGGGCCTCTTTCTGCAGATGTTGTGTGACAAATCAGTAACCCTAGTCGATAGATTTTGAGAGTATGTAACAGTCAGAGACGGATAAATCTGTTGGGGAATTTGCCTTGAAACATCGATACCTGGGTTTTATTAACTAATCGATCGAATATATATTACAAAGGCAGTGATTAAGCCTCACATTGCGTATCTGAGGAGAACAAATAGATTTAAAAGGAGGTTCATAACGAGAGATACTTAGGAACACAAGAAAAACATTTAAAAAAAAGTGTTGAAACTGTGGTCCGCTTCAACATTTCTCAGCCATTCAAGAGATACTGGGTAGTATGAACTTGACCACAACACGTTGCTGCCTGGCCACTAGAATCCTTCAGGGGAGGGACACTTGATGCTGGACTGTTAGTATAATGGTGTTCAACAAGAGTATTTGAATACAAGTACTCAAAGATAATTGGTCTTTTGATAGAAAAAATAGGAAAATACATTTTAACTTGTTAAAAAGTTGAAGACCGACGGACACAGTTTTAAAATAGTTTCCAATAAGAAAACGGAAGTTTGTTTTTACTTATTGAGACTTACGATCTGCGAAGCGGTGCAAAGAATTGAAACGGCCATTTAAAACTTATGTACAGTAAGAAAGTAAATGTATTTCCCGGTCCAGGTAGAAGAAATGGGAACATCTCATTGGAATTTCAGATTTCGGGTAAAGGCAAAATTGACAGATTGGCCGTTCAGTATGTTGTAAGATTGCAGATTTCTATGAAAGCATTAAATTCTGGCATGTAGAAATTAGGTCCTTAATGATGTGCGTGAATACTATTTGTGTTTTTATTGCATTCCGGATAAGGGCTATTGGTTTAAACGAAATGTGTACCGTATTGGAAAAGAAATCAACACCTGCGAATATGTAACTCTGGAAATCTTATACTTACAACCATCCTTTCCAGAAATTTATTTACAGGTAGTTATGATTTGGAAGATCGTTCTTTATTTATGTAGGTTTTAATGATTTTATCCAATTCAATGTTCCAGGAACAGCATAAAACCTGATTAACTGTTTCACTGATACACAATGAACGGACCACTGAGTAGAAACATTATGTTCTTTGAACTAATGCAATGAAACCGCAGTACATCCCCCAACAGCTCTCGCTGTAATATTATCTTGTTAATACTTTAATCCTGCTAGTTGAGTGACGGGCGCACACACTCTTTCATGGAGCTTCCATGTCAATCGTCTAATCCTGCATTGCTTTATTGATGTTGACCGAATAAGGAACATAGGTAATCGATTTAAATGGAGGCCATCTATCACCTTGATGACGTTCATGATTACCTTTCGGGTGTCCTTTGTTGAACACTAGAGCACAAGGACCTGAGTCAATTCTTCTCTCAGTCAGTTCTGTGACAAAAAGTCTGCAGAGGTGGCATCCATTTTCAAAGAGGATTCTGTACCCCGGGCGTTTGTCAGTCAATCAATAAACCTCGATTGATTGTTTGGACCCGGCTTCTCTGCTGTGATTCACTCTCTCCACAGAGTGTCAGAGTCACTGATTTAACTCCCGCTCCAAAGATCTGTGCATACAAATCTATGCTGGCGCCTCTACACTGTGAATGCTACATAGCTGCGGGTGTTCCCTTTAGAGGGATTTGGGTGATATTGTTATGAAGACAAACATCCCTAAACTAAGCGCAACGTCTGGCTATAGTGACATTGTTGTTTGTATGAGTTGGCAGCGCACAAATCACTTGCTACAGTTCTGACTTTAGATCCGTGACTAAATTCCAAATTAGTTAAATACGGCCTTTGCCGACGTGAAAAACTGTTCTGTTTTCTTCTCCATTTATTCATTGCAGTCCATGTTTGGCGCAATAAAAGGTGAACCATACCACCTTCAAATCATACACAGGCCAAAACATGGTGCCATTTACTATCTTAATGTTTGTGCTGTTCGTTCTATCAGCAGAGCTTCCATTGTCATAAACAGATGGCTACAGCAGAGAAGGTTGTTCATCCACCATCTGGACACCACCTTCTTTTCTAACAATCTAACCTGACACATTTATGTGCTCTTTCCTACATCCCAACAAATGAATTTCCACCTTCTTCCGATCTTATTGCTCAGTGAAAGCTTCCAATGACATTTCACCATATTTGCCAACAATGAGATCTTGGTCGAATCCAGGCTTTGTGCAGAAGTTGTTTCCATCTAATACTCAGGTTTTAGTGCCATTCTCTTCACTACCAATGACTGTGACAGAACACATTTATTTTCTGGCATTGACTTTGCCTTCATGCAGAGATCTTCTTGGCCCTTAATCAGATGCATTGACTGTCTGCAGTCCTGTAGAATGTTTTGCAGCTCCCTTTGGTATTAACTCTCATTCTGATCTCTTTCTGTCCTCTTGATCTCTTTCTTCACATTCTATAGTCGCATATGACATGCACTCTATGTTTTTCCTTGAGTTATCCTTGAATTTTTCCTTGCCTCCTTTAAAATAGAGCAGACCTTTAGTTTCATATCTGTATCAGTGATGTACAAGGTGCCAAATTCCTTTTCAGACATAGGACTAGGTACTGTCCCTGACTCATGTCCTCCACAGTGCTCTGTATAGTTCACGGTGCAGATTTCTACTCGTATACTAACCCTGTTCTTTTCTTATCCAAGACTCTGTGCCCTTCAGTGTTTCTGTTTTCCATTGGTCACTCAATATTTCCCATCATTCAGCAGAACGGCAATAAAAGTGATTGTTCAGTGCACAGAAATGTATTTGAACACGTTCAATGTTACCTGATTTTGAAGTAACTAACTCAGTTGGTGAGATTTCTTTTTGTTAATGTTTCCATTTTCGCTGTTTAGTTCTTTAATCTGTTTAACTAATTTGGCAGAGGTAGGAAACCAGGATGTTAGGATAGAGGAAGAGATATATAGAAACAAGTCTAAGACAGTGTGCAGCAAAGAAGGTAAAAGGGGCAGCAGGTGAAAAGACAAGATAATTTGCTGAACAGTAGAAATGCAGCGAATTCAGTAACAGATACTAGTCTAAACGTACTGTATTTAAATGCACGTAGCATTAGAAATAAAGTCGATGACCTAGTGGCACAGCGACAGATCTAAAAATAAGACATCGTGGCAATCACCGAGTCATAACTTAATGAGGGATGTGATTGGTAACTGAATGTCCAAGGGTACACAGTGTATAGGAAAGATAGGCGGGTAGGCAGGCCGGGTGGTGTGGCCCTGATTGTTTGCAATGATACAAAATTAATAGAACGAAAGGACATCGGGTCAGTAGTAGAATCCTTATGGGTGGAGTTAAGAAATGGCAAGGGTAAGAGGACAATAATAGCAGTTATATATAGGCCTCCTAAGAGTAGCCGGGATGTGGACTATAATTTACAGTAAAAGACAGAAAGAGCGTGTCAGAATGATAATTATGGGAATTTTAACATGAAGGTGGACTGGGAAAGCCAGGAAGGTAGTGGATCTCAGGACAGAGAGAGTTTTGGAATGTCTACGGTGTGGCTTTTTGGAGCTACTTGTTGACGAGCCCACCAAGGGCCTTCTTCAGAAACGGACAACTTTAGCGACTCGACTGTTCTCCGGGACCTCGACTGTGGCTAGACAGGGCACAGATATCTTGGTCAAGGTCCCAGCAATTTCTTCTCTCCCTCTCTCAATACCCTGAGGCTTATCCTATGAAGCCCCGGGGACTGATCCACAACGTTCTTCGAGAGACAAAACACTACCTCTTTCTTTATCTCAAAATGCCTTAGCGTATTAGGATGAGCCACTCTGATCTCACTATCCTCCATGTTCTTCTCCTTGGTAAATGCCCCAGCGCAAAATACTCATTTAGCTCCTCGCCCACGTTCTCCTCCTCTAAGCATCTGTTCCCTGCTTTGTCCTTGAATAGTCCTACTCTCCCTAATTATCGTTGTTTTTAATATATGTGCAGAATGCCTTGATATTCCCTTTAATCCTACTTGTCAAAGACATTTCATGTCCCCTCCTGATTCTCCTAACTATCACAGCAGTCATTGTGTAGCGGCCATTGATTGAGTGGTAGAAGGGAGAAGGGAGCAGTAGCCACGTCTGTCCCACCAGGACTCGATCTTAGGCTCAGCGGAGAAGAATAAAGGCAGATAAGACTATAGTGATAAGTGACACGGCAGATAGGGGCGGAGAGGAGATTCAGTGACAACAAAAGAGACACCGGATGATGGATTGGCCCCCTGGTGCCAGCATCCAGGTTGTCCCGGAGCGGCTGCAGAACATTCTCAAGGAGGACGGTGAGCAGCTAGAAGTTGTTGTGTACATTGGCACAAATGACAGTGGTAGAGAAAGGAATGAGGCCCTGCGGAATGAATATGGGGAGCCAGGGAAGAAGTTAAAAAGCAGGACATCGAGGCTAGTAACCTCTGGATTACTTCCAATGCCATGTTCGGGTGAGGATAAGAATAGGAGGATACGTCAAATGAATACCTGGCTGAAAATTTGGTGCAGGGGCAGGGATTAAGATTTCTGGAACATTAGAATCTCTTCTCCGGCAGAGGTGACCTGTCAAAAAGGGACTGGTTACAGCTGAGCTGTGGGGATGTGGGGGGGAGGTGGGAGAGCCAAACTCCTGGTGGGCAGATTTTCTCGTGCTACTCGGGTGAATTTAAACTAGTGTGGCAGTGAGTTGGGATCCAAAGCAGCAGGGAGACAAATGAAAGGCTGGAAAGTAATGAAGCAGTCGGTAACAACAAGTTCAATAGGGATGGCAGGCAGGAGAACGACAGGGAGCGAGAAAAGCCTCTTGGATTAAAATCTATTTATTTCAATGCAAAGGGTCTGAACGATAGAGCAAATAAACTTTGAGCTTGGACATCTTCGTGGGACCGGGATATTATGACCATAACAGAAACATGCTAAGGGGGGCACAGAACTCTCAGGTTCCAGTGCACAGCTGCTTTAGGCAGGATAGAGGAGAAGGAAATAGAGGAAAGTTGCAGCATTTTTGATTGAGGGTGATGTCCCAGCGGGAGTCAGAGTTGATATCATTGAAGGATCATTCCTTGAGGCTTTATTGGTGGAGCCGAGCCTTGCAAAGAGGACTCTGACCTTGTTTGGGTTGTAGTATAGGCCGCCAAATAGTCAACGGCAATTAGAAGAACAAATATGGAGGGATATTGTGGAGAGTTGCAAGAATAATAGGGTTAACATAGCAGGACATTTCAACGTTCTTAACATCAACTGGGACTGCCATACCTTTAAGTGTTTGCATAGGGTGGAATTTGTCAAGTGTCTTCAAAAGGATTCCGTGGGTAATGCATAGAGGGCGCTGCTAGGGACATAACTAAGCTTGACCTTATCTTGGGTAATCGAGCGGGGCAAGTGTCTCAGGTGACAGTGGAGGAGCACTTTGGGACCTGTAACCATAGTTCTATAAGTTTTAAGTTAATTGTGGAAAGGGACAGAACTAGTCTGCACATTCAAGTTCTAAATTGAGGAAACGCAAATTTTGACCCAATGAGATAGGAGCCTTAAATGTTGACTGGAGTCGGTTGTTTGCGGGAAAAAGGATCACAATAAGTGGGGACACAAGAAATTCTGCAGATGCTGGAATCTGGAGCAACACAGACAAAATGTTGGAGACACTCAGCAGGTAAGGCTACATCTATGGAGAGAAATAAACATTCGAGGATTTTAAAGCTGCGAGTGAAAGATCAAGGTCACCATTTTTCTGTTGGAATGAATGGCAAAACTGGTAGGAGTATGGAACCCTAGTAACGAGAGAAACTTATGCCCTCGCTTGGAAAGAAAGGAGCCATGGGTCAGGTACAGGCAGCTGAGATCAAGCGAATACCTGGATGAGTATATGGAATGGAGGAGTGTCTCACTAAGGAAACCAGTAGGGCAAAATACAGGCATGAGCAGCTTTGGCAGAGAAGGTAAAGGAGAATACAAAGAAAATGCATGTTTATTAAGGGGAAAAAAGTAACTCGAGAGAAAATAGAGCCCTTAAAAGACCAAAGGGAACATATTTGTATGAAGCCGCAGGAGATGGCCAAGTTCTTTAATGAATATGTTTACTCGTTATATTTTTTTACCGTGGAGAAAGACATGGAAGACTTCGGAACTAGGAAATGTTAATGGGGAGGTCTTGGGTGTAGCCCGCATTACAGCAGAGGATATCCTGAATGTCTTAAAAGGTATGAAGGTTGACAAATCTCCAGGACCTGACCATATATATCCAAGAACATTGTGGGAGGTTCTTGTAGGAAATGCAGGAGTCCTGACAGATATGTGAATCATCGTTAGCCACGTGTGGTGCTGGTAAACTGGATGTTGTGATTTTATCTGAGGGCGGCAAAGAAAAATCTAGATCAGGAAGTCTAATATTTGTGATAAGTAAGCTACTGGATTGGATTCTGAAAGACGTGATAAACGTGCATCTGGAGACGTGTTTATTAGGGTTAGTCAGCATACTTTTCTGCGTGGGACATAATGTCTCACAAACTTGATTGAGTATTGTTTTGATGTTATGACCTAGAAATTCAATGAGAGCAAGGCGGTAGAATTAATTGGTATAGACTTCAGTGAGGCCTTTAATACGGTTCCACATGGTAGGTTGCATTGGAAGGCTCGATCACATGAAATTCTGGGAGAGCATGCTAACTGAATATACATTTAGTTTGACGCTGGAAAACAGGGAGTGGTGGTGGAAAACAGGGAGTTGTGGTGGGAGGTTGTTTCTCGGACTGGAGGCCTGTCACGAGTGATCGACATCAAGGGTTGTTCTTTGTCATCGATATCAGCAATTTTGATACGAATGTCTAAAGCATGTTTAGTAAGTTTGCATAAACTAATATACGTGGCAAAGTGGACAATTAAGAAATTTATCAAAAATTACAGGGGAATATTGATCAGCTGAGCAAGTGGTTCGAGGAATGGCAGATGTTTAATTTGGATATGTGCGGGGTGCTGCATTTTGGAAAGTCGAATCCAGGTAGAATCTTAACAGTGAATAGCAGGTCCTTGGGTAGTATTGTTTAGAACAGAGGGACCTTGGAGTAGAAGCACATATTAAAATGAAAATGGAGTCACAGGTAGACAGGGTGGGAAAGAAGGCGTTTAACACGCTGGCCTTCATAATTCAGAGTATTGAGTACAAAAATTGGGATGTTGTGGTGCGGTTGTGAAGGACGCCGGAAAAAGGGGACTAGCTTGGAAGAGGCATCTTGCTCGGCATGGACCATTTGGGCGGAAGGGCCTGTTTCAGAGAAGGCACTAAAAAGATGCACACTGATCTTCCTTGGGTTGTGGGGCTTGTGTTATGTGGAAAGTCTCGATAGGCTGCCGCTGTTTGCCCTGGAGCAAAGAAGGCTGATGAGTGACATGATAGAGGTGTATAAAATTATGAGAGACATGGTGTTGATCGCCAGAGTCTATTTTCCATGCTCGGGGTGTCTAAGACTAGACGGTTTTACTTAAAGAGGAATAAGTTAAAAGTGGAACTGAATAGTAAATGTTTCACGCAAACAGCAGTTAGTATTTGGAAAAAGTTGTAATAGAAGGTGGTGAAGACAGAAGTAAGAAGAACATTTAAGAGGCCTTTGGGCATGTACTTGAATGACAAATGCAAATTGGGATATGGAATTAGTGCAATAAAGTGGAATCAATCAGTGCAGATGGTGCTAATAGTCAGCATAGACGCGAAGGCAGAATGGCCTGTCTCTATGCTGCACAACATTATGTCACTGCAGCGCTTTGTGAGAAAAGAATCTGCTATAAATTTCAGAATGTTAATGAATCTATAAAATAACCTTATGGCAGTTATGGAGAACTGAAAACAAAGGAATCCCTCCGGAAACCACGAAAATTTATGGGGGTACAAGCACCAGAAGCGAAACAAGGTCATCAAATATAACTGGCAGGCCAGATTCAGGGAAATTGAAAATGATTTTGTTGAAACGTTAAAAATAATAGACAAGTGTTGGCCCATCAGGAATCAAAATTACATTCTGTGCGTGGAGCCAGAGGACGGAGATGAGGCAGTAAATAAATACTTACAAATATGATGACTGCAAAGTACGAAAAAGTAGTTGGATCATACACAGCTTATGATGGTGAATGTCAGGAAAATTCTATAACTCAAAGTGAGGAAGCATGTTGTATTTAAATAACGTTAAACTTGGTTGAATCTCCAAGGCCGAATGAAATGTATCCGGAAGATTTGGGAGGCAAGAGAATAAATTGTCGCAACGTTGACAATGATTTTTAAATCTTCGTTGGCCATACCTTATGACTGGACAACCGGACATGGCAACTCATGGAGCCAGCGCCTCCTTTCCAGGGCACCAATGTTCAAGTCGAGAGGACTTGGCTTTAAGGTTATGGGTTGGATGTTCAGGGGAGATGTCAGGGGGAGGTTTTTCACCAAGAGAGTGGTTGGTGTGTGGAATGAACTACCTGGAGTGGTGGCAGAGGCAGATACGTTGGACAGGTTCAAGAGTTTGTTGGATAGGCACATGGAGGAATGTGAGATAGAGGGACATGCGGGAGGAAAGGTTTAGATAGTGTGAGGGCGGTTTGATGTACGGCACAACATGGTGGGCTGAAGGGCCTGTTTTATGCTGTATGGTTCTATGGTTCTATAGTATATAAAACGATTGGCAAGGATGAGCCAAGTTATTACAGACCAGTGAGTGACAGGGAAGTTATTGAACAGAATTCCGAGGAACATGGTTAAACTTGGCTTGGAATGGAAGGGATGCAAAACCATGGCCTTTGCATGGCGTGGGACCAATCTGACGCATTTTATAGAATATGTCGAGGAGGTTCCAATATCATCAATGAAGGCAGAGTAGTTGATGTTGTCTATGCTGAATTCCATCGTGCCTTTGATGTGGTCCCTCAAGGTATACTAGTGCAAAACATTAGAACGCATGCGATACAAGGACATTTGGCAAATTGTATACAAAGATCAGAATTTCTGAAGACATGCACATTAGTGTTCAAGCCCGTTGATCCATGAAGACGGTCGCACAGGTAGGTAACGTGGTGAGGAAGGCACGTGATGTTCTAGCTTTATTTTCTGCAGAATCTAAGAACAGGTTCAACTTTATAAAACAATGCTACGACCATATCTGGAGTACTGTGTACAGTTTGGATTCCACACGATAGGAAGTTCGTGATTGCACTAAAGAAGAGATTCACCAGACTGACATGGAGCGTTTCATTATGAGGAGAGCCTGTGTGGTTATTTTTTCTTCTTTTCAGCAGAGGTGGCTGGGTGGACACTTCCTGGATCTATACAAATTTATGAGGGGCATTTTTAGGGTGGATGGTAAGTAATATTTCTTCCAGTAATGGTATATAAAATAGAGTGCATAGATATATGATGAGGGTAAAGAAAATTAAATGTAAAGAAGGTTAGAAGATACTTTTTCATCCAGAGGGTGGATGGAATCTGGAGTGCACTGCCTGTGTGGGTCGTGGAGACAGGTACTCTCTCAACATTGAAGAAGAATCCATACGAGCAGTTGAAATGCCAATGTGGAAAAGGCCACGGACCAAGTGTTGATAAATGGGATAAGTATACGTTACTTGATGGTTGATATGGACATGGTGGGCTTGTGGGCCTGTGCTCTGCGACGATAAGACTCGAACGCTTTTCACGTGCCATCTCGCACGTCAACAACTGCGGAGGTGTCCGAGGTATCAGAACTGAATCTGATATAAACCAAGTATGCAGTGACCCAAGCGTAAATCCAATGTAACGGCAATTCATTCAAGGCTACTTAAATCTGCAACATTGCTAACCCTGTATGAACTAATGGAGTGATAATATTTTCAAATTAACATAAAGAGTGTGTGGAAATGTGACACAAAGTTGATGAGTAAATTAGGGATCGTCTGCCATTGTTGTCTGCTTTTGACACCGAACAATGGAAGAAAAGTTTACAACAGTATTGAACTCTTCGGCACAGAGGAATTTCAGCAGAGTCTAACACGTCCCAGCTCTCGCTGAACGATCAGCCAAGTCAACTTCTAAATGCTTGCAGCAACACAATAAATAACTTATTTTATTGTCACATCGGATAGAGTTTTGCATTTACATTCAAATATAAGAGAGTCATGTTTTATCCGCAATAGCAATGGACACACTATCAAATTCCGAAATATTTCTCTGAGGTGGGACGATTTGTTATCCTCACTTCGCATATTTTCCACACAGCCAAGCTCTTTAAACGCAGCAGGTGGTTAAGCATGTTCACTCCACCTATTTTGTGAAAATCGCAATGCCAGTTAGTGTCTCAGCAGTGTTGTGACGGAAAACTAGCAGGGAAGGATTCGTTATTTTGACCCATTTTCCTATCATTTCTCGCTGCCCATTTGTCTTCCAGTAGAGGGCATATTGTTTTGACCCGCGAGTAAACTGATCAGCCCTCGATCCTGTTCCAATATTCATTAGCATAATATATTTATGTTATAAAAAAAATCAATTCCTCGTCGAAAATTATCAGTTGAGATTCTGTCCCTTATTATTTGTGAAATAGTGTTGCATTCCCGATCGCCATTCATGTGAATAAGTCTTTTTCTATCTATTATGATATATGGCCTGGCTCTGATGTTATGTGTATGTTCCTTTACCCCAGACTTTCTCACTGGGTGAAATTTTCTCTTTCGTTTTCCTGTTAATTGTTTTAAAATATTCTGACATCTACAATCAAAGTAATGCTAAAACTGCTATATATTAAATAATGTCATTATAGATTAAGGAGATTCAGCTTATGGCTATTTCTTGAATTGTGTCCAATTGTCAAAACGCAACAAATTTATTGAGCGTTTTACTGATCGCTATGAAAGCAGCAGATTGCACGTCAGACGAAATTGAATTAACAAATGTTACATAATAGAATGTCATTTCTTCATCATAACCGTGCCGTCTATTTGAAAACACTCCCCAGTTAATCTCCCCCACCACTCCCAACCTCCAATACTATTCCCTTCATAAAATTTCAATCAGTATTTAATTGAAACTACTTATCCCAAACTTTGACTGAGTGAATTGCTGAGCTCAATAATTCGCCCGCACTAACATTTAATGTAGACAAGCTTGAAAGCACGAAACGCAGAGACAATCGGTAAAATATGCGTTTGATGAAGAATAGTGGGAGCCGTCTCGTGTGGCGCAAAAATCATCAACCTGGCCTGAGAGAAAATACGTGTTTCAATAGTGAAGCGTGTACAACTACATGCAAGGTGATACGTGACGAATAAGTGCTGATTCTTGGTCACCCACAGACTTCAGGATGGCCTACCGGCCTGGCCTGCGATGTTTCAGTACCCAGGTAGAACGGTGGGATTTTAAATCTTGTGAAAGTAAATGTCCTCACTGTCTCGATCAATTGGATGCTTCCTTACCTGTAGACTCAGTCTAAATTCCGTATCTTCGGTTCAATTACCCATTAACGCTCCGCCAGCAAATGTTATTCCTACAAAGTCCGGAGTTTTTAGTCCATTGTCCTGAAACATTCCTCCTAGGAAGCCTCCTCATCTAAGCAATCGATCTGGTAGGTCTTCGCTGTACTACTCCTAAGGTGAGCACATCCTTCAATGGGGAAGACACCAAAGGTGAGTCCAGGTACTAAACAACGCAGCAACATAGCCTTATTCTTGTATTTCAAGGCCCATCGAATGAATACAATATTCATTTTCTCTGCTTAATTATTTGTGTACGAGTCTGTGCGTTTCATAGAATCATGCAGTTCCTTCGATCCATCCAATCCACCTTGACCACAAGGCACCCACTTTTCCTGTAATCCAGATTTAATGCATTTTGTTCTCACTAACGACCTGTCAATCCACCCCGTGAATGAGCTGCACATCTACTCTCAAAGGCCAATTTATAGTGGCCAACTGGACCACAACTTTCATGTTTTAAGATACGAGAAGAAAGCCGAGAACACAAAGCCTCGTCTTGGAACAAACAAACTTATTGTCATTTAATACCATGAAAGTTCTATCTTGCCTGTTCATTCTTCTCTAAAATAAGGAGAAACTTTAGATTTGCATGACTGTACGCCATCTATCTTTTTAATACGACAGCTAAACTTGTCCATATGCCACTGCAGATACATTGTGTCATCCTTGCAAGTATGCATCTAGTGCTGCATCTTTAATTTGAACATTATCGAATGTTCTTTTTTAGAAACTGAAACAGAGTACAACTACGCGATCGTGATCTCTTTTAGCAAGTTAGTTAAATTGTCTAAAATATTCTAAGAAATGTAGCAAATGCAAATTTACTTTCATAACATTATTTAAATACTCCCAAATCACGTGACACTTTCTGAAGTTCTCTGCTTTCCCATATTTCAGAATGAAGTCAGGCAATTTCCTGCCAGCTGCTTTTAAAGCTAACTGGCATGTGTTTCCAGTAAACACATTAATCGTTCCAGATAGTATATCTTGACATAATTGAAGTAGAAAATGGCTGACGTTCAAAAACAGTTCCAGAACCAACAATTGGGTAACAATTTTCCTGCATATCATTATACTGAAATTACAATATAGAACCAGAGCAGTACTTCTAAAATCTTTAAATAAAACAGAAATATTGAATCCCGCAGTATCAGTCTGCATTTGCCTTGACAATCGCAGCTTGACTATTTATTTCCGATTATAGCATAACACACAGCCGGTTGTTTTAATGTTCTATTACTTCTTGGAGTGAACGCGTGCAATGGCAGAGACAGGGTGACCAAATAACCCATTTAAATACCTGGAGGCTAATAATATAACGGATTGAATACGCCAGAAACTGTTGAAGAAAATGAGAAGTAAAGGTAAAATGGTAAGAAAACATGTCCAGCGGAGAGCCGACGTTGTTGACTGGGACAGGAAGTGACAAAGGAACATGAAATGAATGGCTTGCTGTGGGATATAATATCATTCCAAGTAATTAAAAGACCAGCAATAAAAGTCCCTAAAATATAATAAGTAAGACTGTAGAGAGGGCGGTGATCCATTCAACGATGATTTTATCGTGTTAAAAGCGAGTCTTTTGTACGTGGACTATTGTATTGCGTGCATGTGGTGGCTATTTCCTCTCATGGAGCAAGTACGCACGGGGGTATGAAATAATACATTTAACCCGGAACATCTAAAGTTAGAAGTACAAAGTCAGCAAACCTTTCATCCAAAGAAAGGCATCGGCTATTTGTAACTCTTATTCCAGAGTCTATAGATATTAACGAAATAGAGCATTGAGCATTTTTGTCACGAAATGGGAACATCTCATTGTGTGGAGTTATGTTAGATAAAACTCCACACTTACCGATAAGTACCTTTTTAAATAGCTGGGACATAGAATATAGGAGCAACGATGTCATGGTTCAACCCCATAAAATATTGGTTATGCATACTGTACACGGTTCTAGTCACACTATAGGAAGGACGTTATTACACTGGAGAGAATGCAGATGAGATTCACCAAGATGTTGCCTGGTATGTTGCGTTTCATTTATGAGTAGAGACTGGATAGGCTACGACTATATTCCATGAAGCAGTGTAAGCTGAGTGGCGACATGATAGATCGTAAGAAAGTTCACCCCATAGCTGTGGTTTCTGAGACTAGAGCACAAAGGGTACATTGAAGAGTAAGACGTTTATAGCGGGTCTGATGAAGATTTTTTTCACCCGGAAAATGGCAGGAATTTGAAACACACTGCCAAAGGATGCAATGAAGAAAGTGATTCTCACAAAATTTGGGATATCTCTCGTTAAGTATTTGAATGGACACAACATAAGAGACCGCGGACCAAATGCTGCGAAGTAGGATTAGTATACACAGGTACTTCATGGCCGACATGAATGTGGCGGGCCGGATGGCCTGTTCCTGTGCTGTACCATTCTATTACTCTATGATGGAGAAAGTCTGAACGTCTGAGTGGCCTTCTCTGATGCCATTGTTCGCAGTGACATCACTTTGCTCACCCACAAATTTCCATCAGTCACAATGGCTGATGCTAAAACACAAGTCGAGCCATGTTATGTTCTTCAGCTACAGTTATATATAATCATACTTGCGATGGCCGTTCTCTATTTTAAATCGAGAAATGGTTGAATGTGTATGCATTCCCCGTTGTCTGTACTTTACTGCTCTGGCGGTGACGCCATTTCTGAGCAATGATTGGCCTGAAAAAAAAGCACGTACCGTTAAATCTCCGGAATTGCAACGAATTGTTGATTGTTTCCTCTTTGGTAGCGACTGCCTGGAGAATGTTTCCTGTGTTTACTAGCTGCTCAGGAAACCAGCAAACCGGCGTAGAAGTCGTAAATCATAGCCGACACGCACGTACCAAGTAATATCAATCCTGTCATACGTTACAGCGAGAAATTCTACTTCATTTGGAAAGGGTCTGTGAAAATTTTATCTTTCAGGCAAATATGTTTCCTCTGCATTGTTCCCAAACTAATGCTGCCTCTTTAACACCTCATGACCCCCTAACGCACCCGACCTAATATTTCTGACGTAGTTCTCTGCAACATTCCATTTTATCCTAATTCCGTATGTCACAAATCTTCACAGACGAGCACCAATCCAGACTGGAAGCACGATCACACTGCACTCAGACTGAAAGCAAAAGATTTCAATCTACACTTTGCCCATTAACCTGTTCAATCGAGAACGCTTCTCATGGTTCCTCTCTTTCAATACCAAGATAATCATAGAGAAACTAAAACACTGTCCGACTCTCATCCGCGTGGCTTCTCATTCGAACGTCATTGCTTCTTGATAACTGTCACGGACGAGGTTACTATTGGTGAATGTCCCTTTAAGATAGTGCATTGTGTGTGTGTGTGTGTGTGTGTGTGTGTGTGTGTGTGTGTGTGTGTGTGTGTGTGTGTGTGTGTGTGTGGTGTGGCGTGCTTCCGTCAACACAAGATAAAGGACGTTGTTGAAGAATTCAGTCAGAGGAGAGAGCGAGCGAGAAGAGAGAGAGAGGGAGAAGAGAGAGAGACACACACAAGCCTGCCAGTTTCTCAACCTATGGATGAAAAACAATAAGTGTGTCTGTCACTACAATCCACGTATGGATTTTTGGAGTAATCCGGTGGAGTCCACTTTGTCATTAACCTGTAGAGGGAAACAGGTATTTGTGTGGACGGGCACGTCTCGGATGCTTTTCTGGGTGGCAGATACTTCGGAACGAAAAGTGGAGTTCACCTTGTTGTTGACCTGTAGAAGGAAACAGGTATTTGTGTGGACGGCCACGATTTGGATGAATTTCGGGGTCAGGAAGTCACTACCGAGTAAACACTGAGGTGTCGTTTGGGTTCCATCGTGAAGATTTGGATTTCGTAATATCTCTATTTTCTCTCTACATCTACCTCTTGTCTTGAGACAACGGTGGTTAGAGAAGAAGCCTTTGCTCATGTTTCACCTTATGGCTTGCTGACTGGAACTTTAAGAACCAATCTTGGACTTGGAGTTTGGGAATTTGCCACACACACACTATGAGTTTAGTTTTGGGCTTTATGTTTAAGGTTTAACATGTTTACTTCTCGCATTCTAACATTTTTACTTATTTTTCTTATTATCATAAGTAGCTATTAAATAAAGTAGCTTTTAACAATGAATCATGACTCAGTGTGTTTCCTTTGTTGCTGGTTCGTCACAATAACCATAAATTAATCACAAAGAACTGTACTTTTCGCTTCATTCTTTATCAATTCCAAGTTCATCTCACTCATTCGCTCCTTATGCAATGAATGAATCAGAAATATCCCCATTGTCTGTGACAGTCTCAATTGAGCTGCAAATAAATACCAAATGCTGCACGCTTTCTGCATAGCCCTGTATCAATAGCAAACCCATCCTACCACCTCTCTTCAACATAAATTTGAATCTATTGAAAACTAATTCCACCATCCGTTACTTGCCGCAGTGTTGAATTAACCACACCTAAATTCCAGTGCCGGATCTCCTTCAGCCCACCGTCCAGTTCTTAATACTGAACTCGTATCCGTCGAACTAAACCCACTTCCCGGCTACCATAATTCAAAATTCAACAACCTGATACCAATGGAAATTAATGCCAACACCCAGCTATCTTCCCAGAATGCTCTACAGATCTAACCAATGACATTTCTCGATATCCCACACAATCGACAGCCCTTTCCCTGCTTTGCGCTCGATCCAGAGTTCTGCATCAATCTAATTGTATCAATTATTGTCCAATTCATCTCCAAAAAAAGGAAACTGCAAAGCTATTCAGCAAGTCAGGCAGCATCTGTGGAGTAAGAAACAGATGTAAAACTTCCGGTCAATGACCTGTCCTTCTTTTCCACAGATGCCACCCTACTTAGCAAATACTTCCACAACTTTCTCCTTTTACTTCAGGTGTCCCGCATCTGCGGCGTCTTTTCTTTTCAGATCATAACCTAATGGAGTCTCCAGCTCTCGCACCAGAGATCAATACAAATATATTTCCGTGGTCGTACTTCCGACCAAATGCAGGGACAAAAATATACCTCCGCATCTCTGTGTTAAACAGTGTGTAAGACCCGTTCTTTCCAGTGCTCTCCATCTATCCCATCTTGATGGGTGACCACAATTTACCTCACTTCCACATACTGTCCATCTACACTCGTAAACACACTCAATCCTGCCCCATTGCTAAATTAAATCGAAAGCATCGCCCTAACCAGGGGCAGGTACCATTTCTAAAGTAATTTGACTTCCGCTCTGGATATTATTACATCAAAATTAAGCCTATCCCATTATCTCAGTGCTTATGAATCTCGGAGTCCATTAAATATGATAATAGCACATCCCTGCTGCTATTGACGTCGAGCTTTATTTTTTGAAGCCTGTTCACGTGTTCTTCTCTCATAAATGAATTATGGGGCTCAGATACAAATGTTAACGCCTGGACAGAGCACAAGGAAATGTGGCCCGAGTCATGCTGACCGACAGTCAATGGTTCCAAAGGAAATCGTTAGCATGCAGCCATTCGGTCTTCAACACCACAAAGAGTTGAGGGGTTCTGAATGATATTGAAACAGAAAATAAATCCTTCCTCCATTGCGAAATTCAGGCAAGGTCCGAGATATGGATTTCAATGAGATGGAGAAAGCTTTCACCTTCTTAAGGGATTGGAAGTGTGAAACACACTCCCACAACAAAGTACAATAGTTGGCAATTATTCAGCAGAGGACTTTTGATTTATTAATTTTACCTTTAGGTTATGAAGGAAAGTAAGTCAAGGTGTACAGATATCGTTAAATTCGCCAGAGTCTTGCTGACTGATGGAACTTGGATAACGATATGAAGGTCCGATTTGTTTTTCCTACGCCTCAATGCATTCGTACAAAATTAATCCTTCAGGCTCTCTGAGTTTCCTTTCCTTCACCTAAAATAACACCAGTCACTTCACCCTCTGCTTAACACAATTATTCCAATAACAAGAACATTCCATTCGTTGAAAATTTTGAAAAAAGCAGAATTCGGAAATGTAATATAAAACAGAAAGTGCTCGAAATACTAAACACCTGTGTGAAGAGAAACAAAGTTAACGTTTCAGGTCGAATGCCCTTGGTCAGAAATGGGAAGGATACCTTGTTAAGTCGCAGAGAGGATGGGGCGGGATGGGCATCTGTATCAGAGACACGCCCTAACTGCTGAGGATTTCAAAAACATTTTCTATTTCATTCTACATTCCTTTAGTTTCTGCTATAGTTTTTGAATCAATAACAAAGTAGTTTTTCACATCGTTCCTACTCATTTTGTTATGAGGTACACAATAATCCAAACAAAACATAAGAATAAACGCAGAAGCAGTCGGCATAGAAGTATGCCATGTGGCCGTTTCATCCTGCTCCACAATACAATAAAATCAAAATTGTTATGATATTCTCGATGCTTCCGTTTCTTCCTCCAAACCTCCTGGCTCTATTTGTCCAAGCAAAGTTGAACATACAGTATTCAATGAGCTGGATTTCATCTCTACGAGGGAAAAAAAGCACCTAAAGAGATTCACGATCATCTGTACGAAACAGCCGCTGATCGTTTTGGGATTCCCTATGCTGAATCTGTATCCCCGAGTTCCAGATTCTCCAATGAAAAGCAGAAGCATCTGCCGTCAAATCCATGACAGTATGGAACAAGGGCATGGCTCAGTGACTAAGTTATTATGAGAGTGATCCGAAAGCTAGAGCGACAGACCAGAAATGTGAGCTTGCATCCGGGTGTAGAATTTAAATTCTGTTAATTGCCTGGAATTAAAGTAAATGCATCTCGGAATAATGAGCATGACACTACCATTCTGTCAGAGAAAAGCCGCATCTGCTTCTCTGATATCTTTCAGGAGACGAAATCTATTATCCTTACCTGGTCAGGCACATATGTGAATTCAGCTCTCCGGCAACTAGTGTCGTTCGAAATGACCCAGAACGCCACACCGTTGAATCATCATACATCGTTGAGCAAAACAAGAAACTCGTCTTTTTTTTTAAAAAAACGAGTTTGAAAGGGGCATGGGAACCAGAGGGATAGGTCAGTGGAAGAAATGCCTGCAGTAAAGCCAGGTCTAACATATAGAGAGGTTTTGAGGAAGCAGAAGAATGGTATAGGGTATAAAAGTAGAAAGGTGAATGGACCAAACTACATTTACTTAAATGCAAGAAGCATCAGGAATGAGTACGGTGAACTGACAGATTGGATAAATGCATGGAACGATGATATTTTGGTTCTTGCAGAGACTTGGCTGTCACCAGGGGAGGAATAGATACTGAATATTCTTGGATTTCAGTGTTTTAAAAGGGATGGCGGGGGGGGGGGGGGGAGATGGGGAGGAGTGGCGTAGAGATGAGGAGGGGTGGCGTACTGGTCAGTGATTATATTACAGCTGCTGAAAGGGTGGATAATGACTGTCCAGAGTAAGTAAGAAAGAAAGGAGCATTTACTCTACTGGGAGTATTCTATAGGCCCCCTGGTTGCAGCAAGGATACTGAAGAGCAGAAAGTGAGGCAGATTTTGGAAAGGAGCAAATATAACAGGGCTGTTATCATGGGAGACTTCAACTTCCCAAATATTGATTGGCACCTGCTTAGTACCAAAGAGTTAGAGGGGGCAGAGTATGTTAGTGTGTCCAGGACGGATTCCGGTCATAGTAGGTTGACAGGCCGACGAGAGGGAATGCCATATTAGATCTAGTATTAGGTAATGAACCGGGTCAGGTGCCAGATCTCTCGGTGGGTGAGCATTTGGAGGACAGTGACCACCGCTCTCTAACTTTTAGCATTGTCATGGACAAGGATAGGAGCAAAGAGGACAGGAAGATATTTAAATGGGGAAGGTCAAATTTTGAGGCTCTAAGGATAGAAGTTGCGAGTGTAAATTGGGATGACATTTTTGAAGGGAAATATTCTATGGAGATGTGGTCGTTGTTCAGGGATCTCTTTCAGGATGTTAGGGATAAATTTGTCCCTGTGACGCAGAGAAAGAATGACAGGGTAAAGGAACCATGGGTGACAAGAGGGGTGGAACATCCAGTGAGGAGGAAGAAGGCAGTATACATACGGTTTAGGCTGCAAGGGTTAGGTAGGGAAGCGAGGTAGGAACTTAAGAAGGGCCTGAGGAAAGCCACAAGGGGACATGAAACGTGCTTGGCCTCATGGGGTGTTAGAATTCTTAAGTCGTGGGATCGAGTTTAAGAACTGCGAGGTAATGATGCAGCTCTACAAAACTCTCGTTAGACCACACTTGGAGTATTGTGCCCAGTTCCAGTCGCCTCATTATAAGAACGATGAGGAAGCATTGGAAATGGTGCAGAGTAGATTTAACAGGATGCTGCTTGGTTTAGAGTGTATGCATTAAGAGGAAAGACTAAGGGAGCTAGGGCTTCATGCTTTGCAGAGAAGGAGGATGAGCGAAGACATGACAGAGGTACACAAAATATTAAGAGGGAAAAATAGAGTAGACAGCCAGCGCCTCTTTCTCAGGGCATCAATGCTCAATACAAGAGGGCATGGCTTTAAAGTAATGGGTGTAAAGTTTAAGGGAGATACCAGAGGAAGGTGTTTTACCCAGAGAGCGGTTGGGGCATGGAATGCGCTACCTGGGGCGGTGGTGGAGCCAGGTACGTTGGTCAAATTCAAGAGATTGCTTGATTAGCATAAGGAGGAATTTTAAGTAGAGGGATATGTGGGAGGAAGAGGTGAGGTAGTCTTACGCGAGGTTTACAGGTCGGCACAACATTGTAGGCCAAAGGGCCTGTATTTTGCTGTATTTTCTATGATCTGTGATCTAGAACCCCACACATAACTGGCTATAAACCTAGTAAGGAACTCTGACACAGTAAAAGCAAATGCATCGCAGTCCCACACTAAAATACTCCTCAGAAACATCTGGAGAATGGTATCTGAATTGAGAGAGCCGTACCGGGGGCTAGTGAGCATTAGCGTAATTATAGCATTACACAAAAAATGCTGGAGTAACTCAACAGGACAGGCAGCATCCATGGAGGGAAATAGCAGTCGACGTTTCGGCCCGAGACCCTATATCAGGACTGGAAAGGAAGAGGGCAGAATCCAGAATTAGGAAGTGGGGAGACGGGGAGGAGTACACTCAGACAGGGAATAGGTGAATTCAGGTGATAGACGAATCCAGCTGAGAGAGGGAAGGTAGAGGGTGTGGAGTGGCAGAAAATGTAACAAGCTGAGAGTCAAAGGGCTAAGGATGTAGGAAACCGTTAGGAGAAGACAGTGGATCATGGAAAAAAGGATGCGGGAGGGGAGGAGAGGAAAAGGGCTGAAGAGATCCAGAGCGGACAGAAGGTCAGGACGAGGTGTACAATAGGAGGAAGAGGGTTTAAGGCGGGAGATGGGGTCATCAGTGGGGGGTGCGAAATCCTTGCCAAATTATAGCATCATAACTTCTGGGCAACTTTCCAGGCTTCTTATTCACAACAATACATTAAATAAGGTTTTCTCTCTCCCTCAGTTTTGACGAAGGGTCTTCAACGTGAAACTTCAACTCTGGTTTTATTTCCGCAAATTCATTAGACCTCTGGGTTTTTCAAGCATTTTTGCATATATTCCGTTTTCACAACTTTTGGTTATGTCCAGTTCCATGAAGTGGACATACCCGTCAGAGGTGACTGCAGTGTGTTGCACAGCCGTGGGAGTTCTCAACGCCGTGAAATCTCATGGCATTCGAACAAACATGATTACCAGCTACAACCTATCACCTTCCTGATCTGATGAATTTATGTTCCTCCATCGTGGATAGAAGTAAACACTGAAAACACTGTGCATTGTGGTTGGTAGTTAAATCCAGAGTGCATTTCTTACATAAACAATAACTGAACTGTCCTATCCATGGAGGTCGTTGCTGCCAGCTCGCTGCAGCTCAAGTCGTGGGCGAATCGGCCCGACTGATAAATCTAGTTGCGTGAATGTTTAATCTTTATTTGTTACAGTTAACTGTCCACGCAAACGTTGGGAGACATGATCACTCACAGTTCCTGTGGAAACACATTCCGGTCATAACCACAGAGACACTTTGCAACGCTTTGTGTTGCACTCCAAACTTGGTAAATTGGATGCAATCAGTTCCTACTCGGCAGCTCAAAATTAGCGAAGGGCATCAGGTGCTTGTAAACTCCACCACAATCAGGGTTCTGTTATTGGTACCACGTCCCATAGCCAATGGCACGTTCACAATTCAAAATCAACCATACTGTCGAATTCATGCTGTCTTCCATTTCGAGTGATGCAACTATCAAGATTTTTCCCCACAGTCCTGCTTCAAAGCAAATACCACTGCGCCAAACCGTAGGATATTCCAAATCTCACCATAGATTACTAATTGTAAAATATTTCTCTCAGAACTATTAACAGAAAATAATGTCGTCTCACTGTATCCTGTGTGACATCACAATATTCACTTCAATGAAACGCACAAGGTGGTTCCATTTGTGGCGCGAAATACTTGCATTTTGATGCTCAGCGACATTGTAATTGAAATTGGAAATGTTTTATTATTATCACTTGTACCGAGGTACCGTGAGGAAAACTTGTCTTGATTCCGTTCATACAGGTCTATTCATTACATATTGCATTCAGGTAGCACAAAGTGAAACAATATAGAATGTAGAGTACAGTGTTACAGCTACAGAGAAAGTGCAGTAGTGCTGGTAGACAATCAGATGAAGGTCATAACGAAGTTAATTGTGAGGTCAAGTGTCAATCATATCGTACTAGGAAACCGTACAATAGCCTTAAAACAGCGGGATAGAACGGACCTTTGAGCCTGGTGGTCTTCTGCCCGAAGAGAGAATATCCGGGGTGAGTAGGGGTCTTTGATTATGCTGGCTGCTTTACCGAGGCAGCGAGAAGTTTAGACAGAGTTCGTGGAGAGGAGGCTGATTTCCGTGATGTGCTGAATTGTTTCCACAACTCTCTGCAGTTTCTTACCGTCCTGGGCAGAGCAACACAAGCCGCGATGCATCCACATAGAATGTTTTCTATTGTGCATCGATAAAAGTTGGAGTGTCAAAAGGGCATGCCGAATGCCTTTTGCCTCCTGAGGAAGTACAGGCGTTGGTGAGGTTTCTTGGTTGTGACGTTAAAGAGTTTGGATCAGGAAAAGCTATTGTGGATGTACACTCTGAGGAACTTGAAGCTTCCAGCCCTCTCAACCTCAGCACCGTTGATGTAGACAGGTGTATGTGCATCGCCCCAACCCCTTCGGAAGTAAATAACCAGCTCTTTTGTTTTGTCGATATTGAGCGAGGGGTTGTTTTCATGACACCATATCACTAAGCTCTCCATCTCCTTTCTGTACTCCGTCTCATCGTTATTTGAGATACGACCCTACGGTGGCATCATCTGAAAACTTTTAGATGGAGTTACAGCAGAAATTGGCCACGCAGTCATGAGCGTATGGGCAGCAGAGCGACGGCTGAAGACGCAGCCTTGTGGGGAGACAATGTTGAGAATAATCGTACTGGAGGTGTTGCTATCTATCCTCACTGATCGCGTCTGTTCGTCAGAGGTCAAGGATCCAGTAGCAAAAGGAAGTGTTCGGTCCTAGGTCTCGAAGTTCGCTGATGAGTTTGTTTGAAATTATAGTATTGAAGGCGGAGGTGTAGTCAACAAATAGTCAGCCTGGCTATTCAAGTAATCAGGACAATGCTCAAAACCTTGGCTGTCAAAGTAGTCTCGAAAGAGTTAAAGCAACTTTGTAGGTTCAACACAATATATGGACTACAAGGCCACATTGGAACCAAATTGCCTCGTTTGAAGTGGGCAGAGGGATTTCACAAAAAGCACTTTGACGATCGATCTGCACTTGTGTGATTTCAGGGCACATGGCTATTATGGTATCGCATAAGTGTAAACTGGACACGGGAAGAATATTAGGTGGATACATTTCTCACGTCTGATTGTCGTTTCATTAATTCTAATGAAGCTAAAGTCAGACAGAATAAAAATGGATGTTCCCAACCCGATTTCACTTGGTTACAACGACTAATGAATGTTTCAGACTATGTGGTACGGCATTAAGTCGCCCTCACGAATTCTTGTGTAATGAGATAATAGAATAGCCAGGAGCAGAGCTGGTCGACTTGAGGTGGAGAGCCACGCGCCGCAAAAGGTTCAATTGCCATTCATCATTCACGACTGTGTGCTGTCATATACAGCAGTTCAACGGGGAACGGCTGCGAATGCACAAGTTCCTTCATGGAAGTCTCTTCTTTCAATCGAAGAAGGCAGTCAGGAAACGGATATAAAGGTAAACAACATTAAGACGAAAACGTTACGGCTACACACTGAAGGAGCAGTTATAATGAGGAACATACTTTGGATTATATGTTCGGAGCATGCCTGATGTTGGAGTGTCCTCTGATGCATTTCGCTCTTTCATTTTGATCGAAATACAAAGAGCGTTTCTTGACAATGGAGTAAAAATTATCTTCTGTCGTTTATGTAAGATGGATTCCCTTTTTCAATCTTTTTATTACTTTTCAAATTAATACAGATTGATATATAGCATTAATATTTTTACATGTAATACAGATAGATCAGGATAACAATCATCGGATAGGTAATCACAAAGAACAATAAAATATAAAAAACTGTAGATTCAACGATCTCTTAGTAAATGAATATAATATAAAAGAAAGGAAAAAGATTTATTATATAGATTAGAAAGCAAATCAATAGAAATTATAAACAATATAAACCAAACAAAAAAAACTTTATAAAAAGCAAACAACAAAAAAGGAAAAAAAAACTGGGCTAAAGTTTCTCAGTAGAAACAAAGTAAAATTATGTCGTCAACTCCGTTCCTCCAAGTCGGAAAGTTATTGAAAGGGGATCTACATCATGTGAAAATATTGAATAAATGGACTCCAAATATCTTCAAATTTAAGCGAACGATCAACAGTACGACTGCTATTTTTTCCAAGTTTAAACATGATATAGTTTGAGAAAACCATTGAAAAGTAGTAGGGGGTAGTGTATCCTTCCATTCAAACAAAATGGATCGTTTGGCCATTAATGTAACTAAAGCAATCATACGGTTAGCGGAAGCAGAAAAATGGCCAGACTCTATCCTTGTAATCCAAACATTGCAGTGACAGGGTGAGGTTGTAAATCAATCTTCAATACATATAAAATAATGTTAAAAATGTCTTTCCAATATTATCAACTGGAGGACAGGACCAAAACATATGTGTCATAGAAGCCACATTCGATTTACATCTATCACATATTGGATTTATTTGGTTATAAAAAACGAGCTAACTTATCTTTGGACATATGGGTCCTGTTGACTACCTTAAACTGTATCAACGAGTGTCTGGAACACATTGAAGATGTATTGACTAAACGAAGAATTTTCTTCCAAATCTCTATAGGTATAGATGTCTGGAGTTCACTTTCCCATTCATTCTTAATTTTGTCCAATGATTCTAGACGTATTTTCATAATTAAATCATAAATGATTGCTATCGAGCCCTTCTCAAAAGGATTAAGAGCTAATTTTTTTCCGTAGTTTCAATCTTGTAAGTTGTCGGAAAAGATGTTATAGTAGTTTTTAAAAAATTCTAATATGCATGTATCGAAAAAAGTGTGATCTAGGCAAATTATATTTATTAGACAATTGTTCAAAAGATGAAAAACAGTTATCTATGAATAGATCCCGAAAACATACTATTCCTGTCTTTTTCCATTTGGAAAAAGCTGAGTCAGTAAGATGGATTCTCAATGTAATCCTTGAGCCTTTACGGAAACAGGTAAAATGCCCACATCTTTCCTTCTACAAGGGCAGCACCATGGTCAGGATAATGGTACGTTTTCTGAAGTCTCAGAATATATTGAGCACAATGACCAATTAGTTCATGATCACTGTTTTCTTATGGAAGGAGCAAGAATGAAAGTTGCGATCAAAATGCGATAGAGTGCAGTAGAGGGAAGATCTTCGAAAAGATCCGAAATCACCCAACTACTGGAAGGCAGTATTGAAAGGAAAAAAACGAACATGTTGCAGATTACATTTTTTTACTGCACACCGTGGAATAGAGGCAGGTAGTTTCTGCAATGTTTATTTCAACAGCACATACAAGGAGGTCATTTCGGCCCATCAAATCTATGCCAACTCACAGAGCATTATAATCTTAACGCTAATTTTATTCTAATGTGCCCACCAAGTTCCCATTAAGCTCAGCCCCAACCACGCCCATATCCCCATATTCTATCATTCATCTACATATTAGTGATAAGTTGCTGTGACAACTTAACCTTCTGACCAACAGTTGCTTGAGATGGGGGAGGAAACCAAAGCATGCGGAAAACTCACGCTCTCACGGGAAAGTGTTCAATAGCTCCGCCCAACGCCTCGCCAGATAAAGAGACAGAGACGGACTGTGGATTAAACTGCTTCCGAAGGACCTCAATTTGGGGAAGTATCAGAGGAATGAATATGTAATATAGAAAAGTAAACCTGAGTATCTTTAATCGTGAAACTGGTAACTATAGAGGCGAAAACATATTTAAGTGAGCATATTCGGAAAATAATAAACGCGCTCCGGGGGTGGGGGGGGGGTGGTGGTAATGGTGTTTAAAAATAATAACGTGCATAGCCAAAATAAATGGGCTTTACCTCGAAGGTGGCGGGAGGGGACGATAGTGGTGGCGAAAGTGAAAATAAAAAAGGGGAGGCAGACAAGTGTCAGTTGTGTTGAGTTTCTCATGAATGAATAATTGCACTTGTGCTTCTATTTTAACATGCTTAATCGATGCTCACAGTTTAGTCTCTCATACATTCGGAAATCAAACGCTAATTTGGTCACCGTCTGGCAGAATACATGTGTTTCGTCTGCAAGAACGACGGCGAGCTTGTCAATGTAATTCTCCACATCACTCCCTCTCTGGTCCCTCCTCCCACATAGTCAAATGTACTTTTGAAGGTCAGCAGCTCAACCTAAGATTTAACACTGAATTCGGCAATTTAAGCTCATATTTCCACATTTCAATTTTCTCTACTTTTTAAATCTCTGTCCTCCTGTGGTGTGTCATTCATCTTCTGCAACATACTTCTCCTCCCCGCGTATATTTACCACACACTTTACACAGGTACTACTTTATGGGAACATTCAGACTTACCTGCCTCCGCCCTTTGCAACTTATGGTGTAAGAAATAGAAGTAAGCGTAGGCTCCGCCATTCATTAAGACTATGGCTGATCTTTTTACCTCGATGCCAATTTTCCTTACCAACCTCATATTGCTGTTGAGATTGCTGTCAATCTTGCCTTGAATATTCCCAATGACGTATACGTGCTTCGGATAAGTGTGTGTTGCGTTTTAGGAAGACAAATCAGGATAAGACATTCACAGTCAAGGACAGGCTTCTGGAGAGTGTTTAAGAACAAAGAAATCTAGGACTACATGTATATGTTTCCCTGAAACTGGCGTCGCAGGTAGATAGGGTAGTGCAGAAAGATTTTGCCATGCTGGCCTTCATCATTGAGGGCAGTGAGTATAGAAGCTGGGATGTTACGTTTCAATTATACAAGACGTTGGTTCGGCCGAATTTGGAATATTGTATTGGTCGCTCTCCTAAAGGAACAATATAGTTAAGCTGAAAAGCGTGCAGAGGAGATTTCCGAATATGTTGCCGAGACTCACTGGAATGAGGTATAGAAAGGGGCTGATCAGGTTTCGACTGTTTTGATTGGTATGTAAGGAGAATGAGGGCCGATCATTTTGAGGTATATAAAATCACGGGACGAATAAATAGGATGAATGCGCACAGTCGTTGTTCCAGTGTTGGCGAATCAAGAACTGGAGGATATAGGTTTAACGTGAGAGGGTAGAGAGGTAGTAGCAAACTGACACGTAAGTTGTTCATCTAATGGGTTGTCAGTATATAGAATCAGCAGCCAAATAAAATGGTTGAGGCAGGTGCATTAACAACATTTAAAAGGTACTTGGAGAGGTACATGGCTAGGAAAAGTTTAGAGTGATATGGGTCAAACGCGGGCAACTGGGGCTAGGCTAGAAGGGATCCTTGGTCGGTATGGATGAATTGGTCTGAAAGGCGAGGTTCCATGCTCTGTGACTCTATTATTTCATGACTGAACCTCGACAACACTTCTGGGTAGAACATTCCAAGGAATCCACGGTATTGCCCTTAAAGAAGTATCTTCTCATCTCAGTCCTGAATTGTTGGCACTCATTTTGGAGACTTGGAACACTGTTCTGCTAAACCTCAGCCAAGGGCATCATCATAATTGATTTATTCTGTGAAACCCTGCATGACTTTGTGCATTTCAAAGGCACCACATCCCACTGTCCCAATTTTATGGGGTATATGCCGAGTTTTCCAAATACCTCCTCATCAGACACTTCACAACCAAATGCCGTCACCTACCGCCTCGTCTGAAGAATCAGTTATGATGTACATGTACACCAATTACTCAGGAAATTTACTAGAGTATTATTATTTATTACCTGGCGAAATGAATACAAGTGGGAAGATTATGCTTCATTTTTACAGGATATTGGTGAGATAAAACCTGGAGATCTGTGTACGCTGTCTTTATTTGTGGGAGGATGTTATTTCTTTGGAAATAAAGGCTCTCTAAATTGATAAATGCAATGGGAGGATTGAGAGGGTTATCTTATGAGGAAAGATTGAACAGGTTAGGTTTGTATTCACTGGACTTTCGAAGAGTAGGAAGCAACCACTGAGAGATGTAAGATATTGAGGGTCAACCTGGATGTGGTTAAACTGAGTCCTCCAGAGGACAGGTTAAAACCCAGGGATCACTATTTAACAACCTGGGTCGCCCATTTAAGGCAGAGATGAACGTTTTTTTCCTCTTGTTCTCTCACTTTCTCACTGTCGCTCTCTCTCGCTCTCTCTCTCTCTCTCACACACACACACACTCATACACATACACACAGAAACACAGACACACAGACACACACACACACACACACACACACACACACACACACGCACACAGACTTTACATATGACTGGAGGCCAGGCCTAGACACAATAGTTCAGGCGCTGAACCACTAAAGTCCTGCATAATTTCAGTAAAGTTCTTTCATTCCAATATTCCTACTCATGATCCGAGGTGATCGACCTGAAATATGAACATGATTTTCTCTCCACAGATCGAGCGACCGGCTGATTATGTCCTTCATTTTTCGCTTTTGAGTTTAGTAGTATGGAGTCTTGTTTAGAACGCATCTGTAGTACCGTCTATTTAGAACCACCACATCTCAGCAAGCATATAAATGCTGAATTTTACTGATTCTGAGGATCCTCTGTGAAACAAGGACACAAAATGTTGTCAGGTCGAGGTGCCTCGTAAGAGACACAAAGAGGATTTATGGTGAACGATCGTTCATCAGACCGCACTTTTATTTCATTTACGAGGATGTTATCCCTGGCGAGTACTGTGCAGAATTTGTGGAATTATCTCGGGGCTTAAAGTACACAATGCGAGGAGAGATGTTTTTTTTTTCCCTGAAGTTGAATAAAATAAGATTGAGTGCATTGAAATGGTAAAAGTGGCAAAACCTGAAAACAGAATGAAATAAAATAATGCTGGAGTGGGATTGTATAAAAAGACATGAGCAAAATTAGGGAACAATTTATATTCCTTTCCCTCACAACGTAACACAAATATTGCCAAAGGGTTATTGGATGGTGCGAAAATTGTAATGTGGGCTGGCTGTTGCCAATTATTATTTTGTCAGATGAATGTACATGAAATAAAACGGATAAATGCATTTGGAATACAGAAGTTGTTATCTTCGGGAATTGATAACTCCTCTCTTGCGAAACAACAAATGATCACTAGATGGCGGTAATGGGATTCCTTCCAGCCAATAAATAAGAACCAAAGCTTTCACTTTATGTTGGCATTTAGCTTTTCTGATGGACTTCAAAGTGATATGGATTATTAACATTCCAAAGACTTGAATTATAAATGTTTCGTGGCAATGGCCGATGTTCAATTCGTGAAACTCGAGTGACATATAAACCAGATTGGGATAGAAGTGCAGATATTCTTTCCCGAATGACACGAGTAGACCAAATGAGTTTTTATTATGTTCTAGATTTTTCGCTGCTGCCTTACGGTCTTCTAAAGCTAACTTTAAAATAAGACCTAGAGTGAATTCAGTTAATTAATTTAAGTTCTCCAGTTGCCATTGTGGTATTCCGGTTCATGTTGCTGGCAGTTGGTCCAGTATCTTAACTACTATCATGGCATTAAATCTCTCCATACTATCAAAGGTCACTCGTTAACCTATCACCCCCCACCACCACCCTACCCCGTCCCCAAACCCTATCCAGGCACAATCTGTCCTATTTCTGGTGCAAATCGTCTCCCTAAATCATTTATACTATCTTCCATACTTACTGAACATAAAATGTGCGAAATTGCAATCAACCCCCTCGTCACTGAGGGTGAGAACGTCTAATTGGTTTTCTATGCCACGCCTCCCTAACACACTGGAAAAGAAAATCTTTCTTAAGGCGATCCAGCTACATTCCTACGAAACACTCACCATAACTTCCGGCATTCTCATTTTCTCTAGGTTCTCAGTTGTCTTCACCCGTGACCAATCCGCGTTAATCTTGCCCAAGGGAATCACCTCCTGTTCTCTCAGTCCCAATGTCATTATAACGAGAAACCTTTACCTTTCATCATGGGAAACAAGGCTGACCGGAACAGTTAAAAAATGGGTTTTCTTGAAAATCATGAATTAACTCATAACTTTCTCATAACGTCGATAGTGGAGAATTTGGGATCAAAGTGGATGTTAAGATGGAGCGAAGAGTCATTTAGAGCATAAAAAGCCAGTACGTCCAGTATGCAGAGCAGGTGGGTGAATTCAGATGAGGAGAATAAAAAGTTGAATTGAATATATTTTAATTGAAGAAGTCTAACTAGAAAGGTTGATAAACTCGTGGCTTTAATTAAAACGCTGGATAATATTGCCATCACTGAGGCATTGTTAGAAGATGGGCAATCGTACAACGCACTGTCCGGGGGTATAGAATTTTCAGGTGAGACGGAGGGAGGTGTAAAAGAGGATGAGGTATTGCACTGTTACTCAAGGAATGCAGTACTTCAGTACTGAGGGGAATACCCTCGAATGCTCTTCAAATGAGGACATATGGGCACAGATTGAAAACTAAAGCTGTGCCGTAATTTTGTTGGGCGTGTACTGCAGACCACCTAGCAGTCGACAGGAAACAGAGGACGAGGCAAATAGCACAGATAAAGGTAGTTTATGGTACAGGGGATTTCAATTTCGCAAATATAAAGCGAGGATGGTCTTCGTGTAAAAGGCTAAATGGGGGTACCATTTGGAAGAGGGCCCAGGAGAGCTCTTTGGCAAAGTATGACGAACGACTTATGGGGAAAGAGGCATTACTTTATTATTTTGGGGAACATGGTTACATGTACGAAGTGACAGAGGGGAACGTTTTGGAGTAAGTGAAGATAACTTCGTATATTTCAAAGTGGAGATGGAGAAGGAGCCGAACGGACTCGCCATAATGCTTTAAGTGGAAGGAAGGACGATTCCGTTGAAATAAGACATGATCTGACAAAAGTAGAATGGAAGCATCGACTTGCAGGTCTTCACAGTGGGAAGAATTCAAAGGAAAATAGCGGAAGTTCAGGACCAAGATGTTCGTGCAAGCGTTAACGACAATTGTAACAATTACAGTGAATCCTGGATGTTGAAGGATATCGAGGTTTGTATCAAGAGTAAATGGACACAAATGGGACGGAGAGTGCTAAGGACAACGGGAGGGACGCCAGGAGTATAAAATAATCGGGTGCTTAAAAACGAAATTTGGACGGCAAAGAGCGGAAAAAGTATCACAGGCAGACAGGATTAAGGTAAATCCGAAGGTATTTTACAAATATATCAGGGGAAAACGAGTAACCGGGTTATTGTAGGTGCCATTAAGGACAGCAGGGAGCATCTCCTCGTGGATCCGGAAGGTGTAGGTGATGTCCTAAGTGGATATATTTCATCATTATTCAAAACGAAAATTGATTTGTTTCTGGAAGACTCAGCGAAGTGGCAATTGACATTCTAGTGCGAGGCTCCATAAGTAGATGAAGTAATCAATGTGTTAGTGCTCTTAAAGGTGGCTGTGCCCAGGGCGAGATGAGATTTCTTCCAGGCTGCTATGGGATGCAAAGGACGAGATTACAGCAGCTCTTGATGAGATTTTTAAATCGTTGTCCTCTTTCTTCCTTTTTCGATCTTTTTATTAGTTATCAAATTAATACAGATTAATATATAACTTCAATGTTTGTACATGTAATACAAAGAGGTCTGGATAACAATCATGGCATAGATAATCATAAAGAACAATAAGATATAAAAGAATCTATATATCCAACGATCTCTTAGTAAATGAATATGTTATAAAAGAAGGAAAGAAAACGATTTATTATATAAATTTAAAAAAGAGAAAAAACAAATCAATAAGAAACATTATAAACAATATAAAATATCTAAACAGAAAATTTTCAAAGAAAAAATCAAACAATAAAGGAAAAAAAGACTGGAATAAAATTTCTCAGTAGAAACAGAGTAATATTATGTCGTCAACTCAGATCCTCGAAGTTGGAAATTTATTGAAAAGGGATCTCCATCATGTGAAAATGTTGAATAAACGAACTCCAAATATCTTCAAATTTAAGCGAGAATTAACAGTACCACTCCTATTTTTTTTTCCAAGTTTGATAGAGTTTGAGAAAACCATTGAAAAGTAGTAGGGGTATTGCATCCTTCCATCGAAGCAAACTCGATCGATTGGCCATTAATGTAACAAAAGCAATCACACGGTTAGTGGAAGCAGATAAATGGCCATACTCTATCCTTGGTAATCCAAAAATTGCAGTGATAGGGTGAGGTTGTAAATCAATCTTCAATACTTATAAAATAATGTTAAAAATGTCTTTCCAATATTTTTCCAAAAGAGGACAGGACCAAAGATGCCACATTCGATTTACATCTATCACATATATGATTTAGATGGTGATGAAAACAAGCTAGCTTATCTTTGGACATATGTGTTCTGTGAACTATCTTAAACTGTATCAACGAGTGCCTGGCACACACTGAAGATGTACAAACTAAATGAAGAATTTTCATCCAAGTCTCTGTATGTACTGTTACGGACTCAGTGAAAGTCCCTTTAAGATAGAGAAGGTGTGTGTATGTGTGTGTGGGGCGTGCTTACGTCAATAGAAGATAAAGGACGTAATGACGTTGTTGAAGAGGTCAGAAGAAGAAGAAGGAGAGAGAGAGAGAAGCGAGAGAGACACCAGCCTGCTTGTTTCGTCTATCGATGGATGAGAAACAATAACTGTGTTTGCCACTGAAATCCATGTATGGAAGTTGGAAGTAATCCGGTGGAGTTCACTTTGTTGCTGACCTGTAGAAGGAAACAGGTATTTGTGTGCGGATGTTTTCGGGGTGAGGAAGTCACTACCGAGTAAACACTGGAGTGTCGTTTGGGTTCCATCGTGGAACATTTGGATTTCGTATGTACTCTCTCTATGTTTTTTCTACATCTACATCTTATCTTCAGACAACGGTGGTTGTTGAAGAAGCCCTTATTCATGTTTCACCTTATGGCTTGCGGAACTGGACTTTAAGAACCATTCCGGAACTGGGAGTTTTGGACTTTGTCACACACACACACACACAAAGAGTTTAGTTTTGGGGTTAACGTTCGAGGTTTAACATTTTTGAATTCTAACATACTAACATTTTTACTTTTATTTTACGTATTATCATAAGTAGTGATCAATAAAATAGTTTTTAACACTGAATCATGCTCAGTGTGGTTCTTTTGTTGCTGGTTTGTGACAGTACAGATGTCTGGAGTTCACTTTCCCATTTATTCTTAATTGTGTCCAGGGATTCTGGACGTATTTTCCTAATTATATCATATATTATTGCTGTCAAGCCCTTCTGATAAGAATTAAGACCTAAATCTTTTCCGTAGTTTCAGTTCTGTAAGGTGTCGGAAAAGCGCGCACAGTAGCTTTCAAAAAATTTCTAATCTGCAAATATCGAAAAAAGTGTGATCTAGCCAAATTGTATTTGTTAGACAGCTGTTCAAAAGATGAAACATAGTTATCAATGAACAGATCACGAAAACATACTATCCTTATGTCCTTTCCATATGGACAAAACTGAATCAACTCTGGATGTTTGCAAAGAATAGATTGAATGGGTTTTGACAAGTTAAATTTATTCAATCAAAAAAATTTACGAAATTGAAAGCATATTCCTATTGTATGTTTAACAATTGGGTCAATCATATGTTTAGTTAATTTGGTAAGTGCAAAAGGGAGTGAAGCTCCTAAAATAGAAACTAATGAAAATTCAAGTACTGATTGGTACTCTAGGCGTACTCATTTGGGGCATTGAATTACATCTAAATCTTGTATCCAAAAAATAAATATCAGATATTAATCTCCCAATAATATAATCTAAAGTTAGGCAAGGCCATACCACCATCCTTTTTTAGATTTTGTAAATATTTCTTACTTAACCTTGAGTTTTTATTCTGCCAAATATATGAAGGAAATTTTATAAACAATAGCGTCAAAATAAGATTTCAGGACAAAAATTGGAATCGCTTGACATAAGTATAAAAATTTTGGTAAAATATTCACCTTAATCGCATTAATTCGGCCTACCAATGATAAAGACAGTGGAGAACACTTAGTAAATAATTGTTTAACATGTTAAATTAAAGGCAATAGATTAGCTTTAAATAAGTCCTTATGTTGCTTTGTAATGTTAACACTTAAATACATAAAATAGTCAGTTACCAATCTAAAAGGCAATTGCCTATAAACTGTGGTTTGCATATTCAATGGAAAATGTTCGTTATTATGAAGAGTTAATCTATAGCCAGAAAAAAACACTAAACTAATCTCGTAGTGATAGTACTACGGGGATAGATTCGTTCGGATTAGAAATATAAAGTAACATATCATCGGCATAGAGAGATATCTTATGAATATTCTGTCCACAAGTAATGCCACATACATTTGAAGAGTCCCGGAATGCAATAGCCAAGGGTTCTAAAGCAATATCAAATAATAAAGGGCTCAAACGGCAGCCGTGTCTAGTACCTCGTAAAAGCCTGAACAAAGGAGATCTTTGATTATTAGTAAGTATTGAAGTCAGAAGTGTATAATAAATCATTTTAATCGCAGATATAAATTTAGGGCCAAAATTAAATTTTAGAAGTGTAGTGAATAGATATTCCCACTCGAATCTGTCAAACACCTTTTCAGCATCTGGTTAAACAGTAGATTCTGGAATTTTTGATGAAGGGGTATATATAATATTCATTAATCTCCTAATATTAAAATGTAGATAACGATTCTGAATAAATCCTGTCTAGCCTTCATAGATAATTTGTGGGAGAACCTTTTCCAGTCTAAAGGTCAATATTTTGGAAAATATTATGGAATATACATTTAATAAAGAAATAGGTCTATAAGATGCACAATCAGTGGGATCTTTATCCTTTTTAAGAATTAAGGAATAGTTGCTTCATAGAAAGATTAAGGTAGGTTGCCGTCTGATAGGGCATCTCTAAAAATTTTGGCTAACCAGGGTGCAAGAATATCAGAAAAGGATATTAAAAAATCAGCTGTATATCGTTCAGGGCCAGGTGCTTTACCGATTTCATTGAAAATATTAGTTTCTTTATTTCTTTCTCCGAAATTGGATCATCTAATGTAGAAAATTCATTTAAAGATGGTTGTGGAATCTTCAAATCTCTTAAAAATTCATGCATTAATGTTGGATCCTCTGGGGATTCTGATTGGTACAAAGAAGAATAGAATTCTTGAAAGAATTTGTTGATTTTAACATAATCTATCGTGTAGGTAGCATCTGGTTTGCGAATTTTATTAATCTGACGTTTAGATAAAGTAGCTTTCAATTGGTTGGCTAATAATTTACCGGATTTGTAACCATGATATAAAATTGACTTTTGTTTTTAAGTAGTAGATTTTCAATTAAAGATGTTAATAATAAACTATGTTGTAATTGGAGTTCCGTTATCTTTTTTAAAAGCTCCAGATTTGGAGTATCAGAATACTTTTTATCGATTTCTTTAACCTTGTCAGCCAATATACATATTTCGTTACTAGTTCGTTTTTCCGATCCAGCAGAATATGAAATAATTTGACCACGGCTATATGCCATAAAAGTATCCCATATTATCCTACTGGAAATTTCTTCAGTAAAATTAGTTAAAAAGAAAAATGAAATCTGTTCTTTAATAAGTTGGACGAAACCTGAGCATTGTAATAGAGAAGGGTTAAATCGCCATTGTCTGACCTCAAAGGATACATCTGGTAATTTAATTGATGAAGGCATTGGTGCATGATCAAGTATGACAATTGCATCGTATTTACAGACTATAGTACGTGGAGCTAATCTAGCATCAATAAAAAATATCAATTCTAGAGTAGTTATGGTAGTCATGAGAAAAGAATGAAAATTCTTTATCATATGGGTGTAGAAATCTCCAAACATCTAAAACTCCGTATTCAAGTAAAATGAATTAATAAAGACAGCGGATTTGTTTGGACGTGCAGGACTTGACACAGATCGATCCATGGAAGGGTTTAGCCAACAGTTAAAATCTCCACCCATAATCACATTGTATTCATTTACATTAGGAAAAAATGCAAACAGATGTTTAAAAAATTCAGGGTGATCTACATTGGGTGCATAAACATTAACCATAACAACTTTTTTATCATGAAGCAGATCAGTAATTAATAAAAATCTACCATTTGGGTCTGATATTGTCTCATGATGGACAAACAAAATTGAGAAGTCTCTAAAAATAGAGACTCCTTTCACCTTTGCTTGTGAATTTGAATGGAACTGTTGACCCCTCCAAAATCTAAAAGAACGTTGATTTTCTTTTTACCTGATGTGAGTCTCCTGAACGAAAATAATCTGAGCAGTTAATCTATGAAAAACTTTAAAAATCTTCTTGCACTTAAACGGATTATTTAAGCCGTTAACATTCCATGAAATAAAATTAATAGTCTTATCCATTTTGATAGATTAAAAAACATATGGTATGTGAAGGGCTGATCTTGTTATTTCCCAAAAGGAAGAAGTAAAAGAAATATACAAAGAGGAAGCGGATGTGACGACAATTGAGAAAAATTTGTAGTTTAGCCCAGAAGAAAAAAAAACTAAATACAACCCCACTTCCTCCCCCAACAGCCCGAAAACTGGCCAATAGGCAGCCAGAAAGCTACCCTCTAATTGAACTAACCCCAGTTCTATTGGTGGCCGTAGTCTAAATTGAAAGATAAATAAACTACCTGCGTTTTGTCTAAAGATGAATAACATAACACAAACAGAGATATCGAACTAACAACATAGTTGTGAAATTGAAACAGAACCAAAGGAAGTTAACAGCCGACAATTAAAAAAATCAGTTGAATAATTATTTCGAAAAGAAAGTAAAATTTCAGTCATTTTGTTAAATTCTTAATTATTATTAAAACAAAACATTAAAAATATTAAAATAAGTAAAAAAAAAGCTTTAATCTAAAAATTAATTGGGAGATAAAGCAAGTAGGTAGTAATCAAAAGAAAAACACTGTGTCTCTTCCGCATTTCTTAGCTTCTAAAATTAAAGGCTAATTCAAAAGAAATTCCTCGGCCTCTTGGACGGATTAAACCATTTGCGAGATTTATTAGATAATGGAATTCTCAACCTTTCTGGGAAAATAATGAGGATGATAATTGCTTTGATAGAGAAGAGCCATAATTGGTTTATAGGTCAGCCTTTCTTTCATAACTTCTGGGGTGTAATCTTCAACTATTCGAAGCTTCCATTGTTTAAATTGAATCATTACACGTCTCCGAGCGGTACGAATCAGGAGTTCTTGACGCTGACACAATGGATCTCAGTATTACTGGCCGAGGTTTTTTATCCTGAGCAGGTTTAGATCTTAATGCTCTGTGAGCCCTGTGCAGAATGGGCTGAGCAGGGAAGATTTCGGAACCAAACACATCAGCCAAAAGATTAGAAAAGAATTCTGTAGGGTTAGTAGTCTCGGTGTTCTCTGGCAAGTACATGATTCTTATATTATGCCTCCTGCTGTGTCCTTCCATGTCAATGAACCTCTGTTGTTACTTTTCCAGGTTTTGCTTGGTCGTAATTAAGGCTTTTTCAAGTGAATGGAGTTTGGCATCTCTTCAATTGCTGTCCTCAAATGAAGTATAAATGACTGATGGTCGACGAATATGGTCCCGTCTTTCAAGAAGGCCAGCAAGGTAAAGCGTAGCAATTACAGCCCCGTGAGCCTAACACCAGTGGTACGGAGGTTATGCAAACCATTCTGAGAGGATTAATGATCATTTGGAAAGCCAGGGACCAATCAGAGTTAACCAGCATCGGATCGTCAGGGCAGATTTCGCTGAGCAATCTGAGTTATTTTTGAAGAGGGAATAGAGTCTATTGATGAGGACAGTGCAGTAGATTTGGTTTATAAGGACGTTGGTAAGAACTTCAACAAGGTTACGGGGTACACTTGCCTTAGACTACGGGTGATATGGAATGGGCTGATAAATGGCAGATGGAATTTAATCCTGATAAATGTAAGGTCATGTATTTTGAGAGTACCAGTGATGTTGGGACATTCACTGTGAATGGTAGGTCTCGAAGAAGTACTGAGGAACAAAGAGACCTTCATCTGTAAATCCAATGATACTTGAAGATAGCGGCGCGTAGATAATGTTATCCAGAAGGCATAGGGGCGCTCGCCTCCATTCATCGTGGCACTGAATACAAGAGCAGGGAGGTAATCCTCTAACTATATGTCACTATAGTCAGACCTCAGTTACAGTATTACATGCATTCTGGTTACCACACTCTACGAAGGATGTGATAGAGCAGGAGAAGGTGCAGAGAACATTCACAAAGGTGTTGCATAGGGTGGAGCGTTTCATTTATGAAGACAGGGGAGGCTCGTCCTGTTTTCCATGGAGTAGAGGAGGTTAAGAGAGTACTGATGTAGGTATAGAAAATTATGCGTGGTTGACTGCATGAAAATTTCCCCATTTAGAGCAATGTAAAATTAGAGGGCAAAAATTTATGATAAGTACTAATTGACTTAGAAAGGAAATGATGGAGATGTTTTCAGCTGGAGTGCTGTGTATCTGTAATTCACTGTACGAGAGGGTAGTGGAACAGAGACACTGACAGCACTTAAGAAGTATCCAGAGTAGCACTTGAATCAGCTCAGCACAGAAGGCTTCGGGCCAAGTGCTGGGAGGTGTTATTAATACATATGGGTGCACACTGTTCGGCGGAGACATGGTGGTTCGAATGGCATGTTCCCATGCGGTATGCCACTTTTACTCCATAGCACTTATTCCCATCTGGTCAACATTAAGGTAAAATCTAGAGATAATAGGGTCCCTCAAAGACAAAAGCGAACATCTTTGTGTGGAATCGCAGGAGTAGGGCGAGGTCATCAATAAATATTTCTCCTCTCTGTACCGTGGAGAAATATATGAATACTTCAGAAGTTGAGATAATTAATGGAACGTCCACATTACAGACAAGAAGTTGCTGGATGTCTTAAAACGTATGAGGGTAGGTAAATATCCGGGGCTTGATCATGTATATCTAAGTACACAGTGGAAAGCTGGAGAAGTTGTTGCAGGAGCCCTGGCTGAGATAAATGAATCATCCTGAAATGCCAGACAAATATGTCTATATTAAAGAAGGGCTGCAAAGAAAAAAACATTTACCTGAGGTAGGTATGTTACTGGAGGGGATCTGAGGTATAAAGTTTGGACGTTGATTTAGGTCACAAATTTGATTGAATTTGTTGAATAAGTAACAAACAAGGTCGATGACGGCAGTGGGTATGCGTAGTCTACATGGAATTCAGTAATGCCTTTAATAAGTTTCCACATGATAAGTTGCTGTGGAAGTTTAGACCTCATGGGTTCCAGGGAGAGCTAACAAATTGGATACACAATTGGCTTGATAACAAGGAGGAGAGAGTGATGGTGGAAGGTTGTTTCTTCGGACTGGGGGTCTGTGACTAGTGGTGTGTCTCAAGGCTCGGGGTTAGGTCCATTGTTATTTGTCATGTATATCGCTGATGTAGATGAGAATGTACAAGGCACGATTGGTAAGTTTTCGGACACTAAAATAGGCCGTGTCATGCACAGTGAAAGTGGCATACAAGCGTTACAGCGGAATCTTGAGTAGCTGGGTAAGTTGGCCGAGGAATTGCAAATGGAGTTTAATTCGGATAACTGCGAGCTGTTGCATGATGGGAAGAGAAACCGGGTTAGGACTTTCACAGTGAACGCTAGGGCCCCGGGAATGTGTTACAGAACAGATACATTGGTCCCTTAAAACGGTGTCACGGTTGGACATGGTAGTGAAGAAGGCCTCTGGCACACTGGCTTTCTTCAGTCAGGGTACGGAGTATAGAAGTTGGGATGTTATATTGCCGTTGTAGAAGACTTTTGTGAGGCTGTATTTGAAGTAACATATTCAGTTTTGTTCACCCTGCTGTAGGAATGAAGCCATTAAGTTGGAAAGAGTGCACAGGACGTTTACGAGGATGTTACCTGGACTCGCGAGTCGGGAGGGTGGGGGGCTGCTGAGTTATGGAGAGAAGTTCAGCAGGCTAGGTCTTTATTCATTGGAGCGTAGGAGAATGAAGTGTGATCTTTTAGAGGTGCATAAATTCACGAGCGACATTAATAGGGTGAATGCGAACTTTCTTTTTCCCACGGTTGGTGAATCATGATCCAGAGGACATAGGTTTAGCGTGAGGCGAGAAAAAATTTAATAAAAACAGGAGGAGTAACTTTATCACTCGGAGGGCAGTCCATATATGGATAGCGCTGCCAAAGAAAGTGGCTGCGTTAGGTATATTAATAACACTTAAAAGGCACTTGGACAAGTGCATGGATTGGAAACGTTTAGAGTGACATGGGCAAAACGCGGGACAAAAAAGCGACCAGCTCAGATGGGACCCTTGGGTGGCATAGGCCAGTTAGGCCAAAGGGCCTGTTTCTATGCTTTATTACTCTTTGACTCTATGACTCCATGTGGCTCAGTCCTGGAAAATTGCAATGTAATTCATAATCTCGTTGGCTCCCATTTAAGAAATATTGAAATTTATGTCACTCTTCTCAAATTTCTCTACGATCTTATCCCTCCTATCTCCATAACCTCTACCTCTATGAATTTCCAAACGATTTCTACTTCCCTAATTGTTCCCTGTTGAACTTCCCCACATTTTGAATAATTTACAACTTGCATTCAAGTATTGAGGCACATAAATTCCTTCGCTATACCTTCCCGCCTCCCAATCTTGCTTTACTCCTTTAAAACAACCTCTTTGACCGAGTTTAGTTAATTTACATAAATATTACCCCAGTGAGATTCAGTGTTCAGAGCTTCGGTTTCACACAACATCCAGAATGTTCACCACCTTAATTTCTGCTCCATCTTGTTGTGACCAATAGTATGAATTGTTTGCACGGGTATAACATTATACACTTTAGTTCCTTTGCTTATTAAAGGTTTTCTGACAGAAACGTTCTGATTGTGACTTTGATGGGGCAATCTTGGATGATGGTACAATGAAACAACAATAATTTTGACGGATATCTTCAAATATTAAAGGAGAACTTCAGAAAGGCGCAAAGTTATACAGCGTACTAGAAATAGCAATTTTTATAATTTAGCTTCCAAAGTTCTCTCCTTGACGTTAATTTAAATAAAAATTAAAATTTTATTTAATGCACTTAAATTGATTTAAAACAATTATTGGGAAAATTACCGATTAAATTTCTGCGTTAGTAATGAATGAATAAAAATGTTTAACGTTGTTTCTAAGACAGAAAACTTAAATCATTTTGTTATAGCTTTAATTAAAATTAATTGCGTCGGTTTAATATTTTGAGTTTTCTTTCAGTATCACGATCACTTCTCCAGAAGAACTTTTTGATTTAACTTCTGCACTGTTTCAAGGGACGCAGTATCACAGTTGAACTAAAAAGTCAATGCGGAATTCAGAAATGTTATTGTTTTTTCTTTGTTGATATTCTGACCGTAATTCACTACTAGTAATAAAAAGTATCAGACAAAACAGAAATAAGCATATAATCTATTGATGAGAGCATTTATCTTCTCGAGAAAGTCTTTGGGCACAGTTCACCATGATTTATCGGACTCGGGAGAATCGCCACAAATTCGGTCTTGGCGGCAAAAGGGGTCAGGAGATATGGAAATAAAGTGAGGGAATTGAACTGGGTTAGAATTAGACATGGCCCGAACGTAACTGCCAATGACTGCTGTTGTTTCTGATGTCCCAACGTTGCAGTCACCCAAGTTCAGAGTTTCACACAGTTTGCAAATGTGATAGTATCGAAATCCAGACTGTAGATGTTAACCTGGATACGAACAGAACCCAGCAATGGCAGGAACTGATATCATGCAGGTTCTAATATCTCTCCACCTGGTTTTCTTCAAGGACATAAGGCTTTGATTCTGATATACATGAATGTGGATTTTACTAACGTAGCTCTGTTATGGCAACGTATACTCCAGCGGGTGCTGCTCACGCTAACACCCCAAATACATCCACAGCATCTCATTTCTCGAATTACTGAGAAATTTGTTACGCTGATAGATCTCAACGCAGTGAAGATTACGCGATAAATTCGAGAATTCTCAGAATCGAAGTGTGATACGTGTAAATAAAGAACGGAGAAAGTCATATTTTTACAGTTGGATTGTAATTCCAATGTGAGTAGTCATGTAATGTTCGAGTTGTTCTGATGCATTTGTATCCACAGTGAATGCCACAACCTCTGTACACGTTGAGACTCCTGACTGAGCAAAGGTCTACAGGGAAGATTAACGCCTTTGTCTGTCTGTCTACAGCAGAGTAACCTGGTAGGACTGCTTCCATTTCTATTCTCAGTGTTGTCGTGGTCATGCGCTTAACAGTCTATGCTGCGAACATATTATACATTGTGGTATGTGTTTACCTTGGCGGTAAGGTCCTCTTAAAAATTCAGCGATCTCAGCTTTCCAGCATATAACGTTAGGAAGTCATAAGAGGCATTATACGTTTGCACTCAACATTCTCTGCCCAGCAAAAGCGCATGCATGTATCATCAATTTATTCTGCAATTTTCTAGCCTATGTTCTGCATTGTAATTACATTAGGATCCAACAGATTCAATAAATGCCAATCTCTTCATAATCTACCAAAGCATCTGGTTCATATTTAGAAAAAAAAAACAAGAGTTCATGATTGGAGCATAGAAATGTCAGTTGAGACGTGTTACTTGAGGTCGTTAAAAGAAATGACGTGATTTTGCAACAGCGCATGCGTAAGCGCGGGAATGTTTTGTAATGTATCAGCAACATCCCACAGTAACGGTCAGCCGGAATACTGACTCCCGTGACAGATTGTTTGCATAAACAGTAGTAATAAGCAACATATTCTTATCTGGAATTCTACCTTCATAGGACTCAAATGGAACAATATGTTTACACTACAGGGAAGTAAATAATTCCAGTAAATCTCTGTCAGTTTTTTACCGGGACAATTTCTATATCGTCGTTCCACGAGATTTTATGCTTATGATGTTCCCCGCCCCTTTATTTTCTATCAAGTAATAAAGTTGATCAAACTAGTAATCTATGCACAGGCAGACATATATGTATGGATTGTTTAATCCATACTGATTGGTGCAGAGTCTGGAATATCAAGCTTTATTTTGATAATTAATTATTATTGTAAAAACAAATCCAATTAACGGTGGAAAGCAATCTAAATCAATGCCTAGTAATTCCTAAGGATTCCTTATTCTGTGCTTTTGAATATTAAGAGAGAGGGCCATTCATAACGTCAAACTAATTTTGAGGCGTTTATTCAAAGAACGAAATTAGAATGCCACCCTGAAAGGTTCATCGATTTCTTTCACAGTTGTGGGAGATTCCAATCTGTCTCTGCTCGACAACAATTTACTCCCAGTATTTTTTTTTATTTTATTCTGAGAGATGTAATTTGCAGGTCATTGATTTGCCACTGTTTTGTCAGATTCTATCCAACACCAGCGATTGACATAGCAGAGATATGAATCAAACTGATGGAAGAAAGGAAACCAAAGGTGTTATAGGTTCGCTGAGACGATATTTCAATTGATATGAATGGACCCGGTGGGTAACGGCGAGGGAGGGACGCGGTACAGTCCTGTTTGGTCTGCTGTCACTATCTGACGGCGGGTCCATTCAATAATGGAATTGGAACTGCCTTCTGGTTCAGCATCCGTTAGTTTACCTTCAATGGCAGAACATGAACTGAGAATATACTGCGCATTATTGTGAAGCAAATAGACAACCAGACCGACTGTTCGTAAGCATCCATCAACAAGCAAATACTTTCTCTAAATTATTAGGTCCTTTCACTGTTTCAGGCAGTCTCATCATCGCGGATTTCTGTCGGCAGAAACCTGACAACGGAAGCACGTAACGGTAGTAATTAAATTGTGATTTATTTTGTTGCTGGGTTTCTAACACATCATCGTCTTTCTACGTTTCCAGTCAGCATCTGATCGTCATATGTCAGATGAGGAGTTGCTGGTGGTCTGTTTCTTTTTCTATTGACCTCTTAATCTGAAGTCTCGTGGCATGTGGCAAAGTATTGACTTGGACAAGTAATGTCTCTTCATGTCTTCGTTACCTCATTTTATCCAGCTGACATTCTGAAGCACCCAGTGCACAGCTTCACAAACTGGTGCATTCAACAAGAGCTGTCATCCATATATCTAAACACAAAACTTGAATTGTGTTTTGAAATGTTATGAAATGGGTTGTTGCTCTGGTTCCCTGTATGTAAAGTTGAGAAAGTGGAAGTTGCCAAGCAAGTGCTGCAAGTAATTAGGGAGTCAAATAACATGGTGGTCTTAATTACATGTTGAATGGAATCCGAAAAGACTGGTCTTCTCCTGAGGACACACATGGAATACTGGGTACAGTTTCTGATCTATGTGTTAAAGGAGGGAGATATTTGCATTGAAAGCAGTTCACAGAAGGTTCAGGAGCTTAATGCGATTGGACAGGGTCGGTAGCATGAATGATTCCTTAACATGAGGAATTTACACCTAAGAGGTATATTTTCGGAAGGAGTCACAAAGATGGAGATAAGGAGGAATTTCGTCTCTCAAAGGGTAGCGAATCCTTTGAATCCTCAACCCAAAATATGTGAGAAGGTCGAGTTACCGAATACAAAAAAGGATGAGATGGATAACTCTTTGGAATGTAGGGGAGCGCATGGTTACGGCAAGTAGACAGGAAAGTCGAGATGAGGTCGGTTCAATGGTCTGTGTGTCTTACGGCTGTTTCTAATTCCCATGTTGGCGTGTTCAGAGACTAATGTACCTGGCTGGTTTCTGCTTCTGAGAGTTTTAGTGAATACTTCAATATATAATTCCCATAGAACACGTAAATTCAATAATTTTGGACTTTTAGTTTCATTCACAATCTCCTAAGATTTGGATACTAATGCATGTTCACCAATATTACAGCGAAACAAGAACATATTGCACGATTACGGTGAATGGAGAAGTGCATTTGCTAAAAGTAAAGGACGCTCCTTGGAGTACGATTGGAAGAGCTGTAGGTGTGTGGATGGGAAACCCGGTAACGATATTCCAGGAGGCAATGTTAAAAGTAACCTACAATGAGCCGTGAATTAAGAATTTAAGATGATAAATGTAAAATAGTGGAAGTTATATCACTTTGGAATAGGAAGTAATTTAATGTTACCCAATCTTCCAAGCACAAATGAAAATTTTTAAAAAGCTATAGATCCTGGAAAGACGAAATGAGCAGTAAATGCCAGAAAGACTAAGCAGGTCAAGACAGCATCCATGAAAAGAGAGAAGTAGTTATTGTCTTGGTTCCGAAGCCAGTCTTTAGGATGTATATAGAGCGAAATGGATGAATGAAATAACGAGAAGTAAATTATGCCTCTGTGTCTGTGATATGTGTGGGGCCGTGGCACATGCCCAACAGATCAGGCTGTACCAATGGAGAGAGAAAAACTAACCCAAGATCACAATTTGATGACGGGAAAAAATGGCCAGTTCTAATACAGAACGTAAGAACGAGTTACCTAAAGTTGGAGAATTCTCTGGTCTGGGTAGGAGAGAAGGAGGTGGAAGACAATGGGTGGAGCAAAGGGATAACGAACTGGATGGCAATCAAAAAATTGTCACACAGCAAGGGAAATCGTTGTTGGACCCACCTCAACCATGCTCATCCCAGTTTCTCGCATTCGGTCCGTAGTCTTCTATGCCCTGGCAATCCAAGTGCCGATCCATTTTCTTCTTAAATGGTGTGATTGTATCTGCCTCCACTACTTCCTCTGGTAGTGTGTCCAGATATCATCTATTCTGACTTTGAACGACTTTCCCCTCTGATTTCTTCTAAACTTCTTCATCTTCAGTTTAAATTTAAATCCACTTGGTTCAGACATTCCTCCAGGAATAGCAACGAATCTTTCTACCTACCCTCTCTAAAATTATCATAATTCATCTGATCATGCCTCTGTCGGGTCCCCTCAGTCTTCTTCGCTCCAGGGAGGACAAACCATGCTATCCAATCTCTCCATATAACTCAAAGTCTTTAATCCAGACAAGATAACAGAGTTCCGGCTGAGTCTTCTCCATGTTCTCTCCTGTGCAAACACATCCTTTCCATAGTATGGCGACCAGAAGTCACACCATACTCCATGTGCTGCCCAAATAATGTTTTTCAAAGTTGTAGCATGGTGTCCCAGCGTTTATCTTCAAGAAAACCATTTAAATACCCCCAGATCTATTTGTTCATCAACATTCCTTAGTGCCCTAACATAGAACCTGTATGCTGATTCCTTATAGTATTTGATTTTCCAAAATGCATCACTTCACACTTGCCAGGATTAAATTCCATCCGCCAACGATCTGGTCAGCTGTCCTGCAAATATCCTGCCTCAGCCTTAGACAATCGTCTTCGCCGTCTAGGGCACACTGATTTTCGTGTCATCCGAAAATTTACTAATCATACCTCCTACGTTCACATATAAGACATTCATAAGAATCACAGTCAACAAGGTCCCATCACCGATCATTCCGATACATCACTGGGCATAGCCTTCAAATTTGGAAAGCATCCCTCCATCACCAACCTCTGGCTCATATCCACTTTTGCATACAATTTGCCAACTTGCCTTGGATCGCAGATGCTCTAAACTTGTCGTCCAGACTACCATGCAGGACTTTGTCAAAGGCCTCACTAAAGTCCATGTAGACAACATCCACTGTCTTGTCCACATCGAGCTTCTCAGCTGCCTCCTCAAATAACTCAATCAAATTATTGAGGCAAGATTCCCCGCTAACAAATCCCACTGACTATCCATGTGTGAAGAAATCCTGTCGCTGAGATTTTTTTCCAGTACTACTACAAACAGAAAGAATGAGTAAATTATCTGAAGTTCGAGAAGATGCTATTGAGAACAAAAGGCTACAACGTTCACAGACAAAAGATGAGGTGTTTTTATTCAAGCTTACATTTGGTCTCATTGTAGCGGTACAGGAAACTAGAGTGCAAGTGGGATGGAGAATTAAAGAGCAAGGTAACCGGATGATCTGTGTAACTTATCAGGAGTAAATACATGTGTTCCTCAAACGAACACCCAACCGCCATTTGGTGTCTCCAACACACAGGAGACCTAAATGTGAACATGGAATATATGGTAGTAGATTAGAACAACTGCAACCGAATTACTGCTTAAACGGGAGAGACTGGGTCTCTGGATGGTGGAAGGGGAGATGTGAAAGAACAGCCATTGCATCCTGCAGTTGCATGGGAAAAATGACATAAGGCGCGGCACGGTTGCTGGGGTGAAAATTGCGGCCCATGGAGTTAGTAAGGAGGATATACGGATTGGAGCAGAATTGTGAAATCTTGTTGGAACGGGTGGAAATTGTGAAGGATGATCGGTTGAATTGGATGTTTGTGAGGAACAAGATAACAACCAGGCTGTTTTATCTCCTGAGATGGAGATGGAAAGATACAAAAAGAAGTGATCGTTAGAAATGGACTACATGAAGGTGAGAGCAGGGTGGCAGGGGGAAAAACACGAAATCTGATCGGTTTCAGTGAGCGCAAGAAGCAGCACAAAAGCAGTCGCCGAGCTGCAGGGGTAAGGGCGATTGGACTGAAACAAAGGCTGTTCCATATATTCCATGAAAGGAAACGTGTACTTTGGGCCCAAACGAGTTCCCACAGCAACATCTTTTATCGGTATAGAGTGAGAGGAGTTCAAGAAGAGGTTGTTCGATGCAGGACGATTGCAGCCACAGTAATGGGTGTATTGGTACAGGGAAAAGATGACTATTGCTCTCGAGTGTCCCACTCTTTGACTTTTACATGACAGCTTTAATTAGGTTGACGGCTGGATGAAAAAATGCATTGGTGTAACGACATTGATAGTCTTGTGCCTTTTCAAGGTTCTTCGGCGCCAATTAGCTATGCTTGCTGTGAGGTCAAACGAAGTTGCAGCCAAACTGCTACATTCATTGCTTCCACAGACATGTGTTCCAATGCAATTTACTTGGAGAAACAAAATTGTTCTGGACATTCAGTTTAATTTCGCCAGCGTTCATCTGAACAGCCTATATAAATTCATTTTAATGCTCCTTGTAGAAGATTTTGTTTTGCCATACGGCATTGCTCCTTTATTGCGCAGCAGACGGGCCAAGATCGGAACTCAAATTTCTGGAAATGTATTTAGACCCACATGATTTTGATTCTGTTATTTTTTACGACCTTCCATCATACCAGATGGAGAGTCGTAAAACGATAGTAAAAGCACGTTGTATTATTCATAATTTTGCCAATTCACATTTTCAGAATTAACCGCTTATTATTTGACGTGTATCAGCTTATTGACATACAGAAAGAATCAGTATTTCTGTATGAAGTACTCGTTCACTGACAACAGTGAACAATGTGGTGTAAAACCAAATGTAATTCGTGCAAAAAAGAAAAATGCGGAAACATGCTGCCGGTCAGGCGGCATCTGTGGAAGATGGTAATTGGTTTCTCCATAACCTTGCAACTTCTTTCCCAAACCCCCTTTGAAAGTTCTCATTATTTCTATTTACACCAGCCCCATGAACAGTGAGATCTTGATTATTGCATTTCTCTGCATAAAATAAGTAATTCCTCGCGCTCTTCTTGTACCCTAGAATCGAGTGTTAATAGGGGTAAACTCCCGCTATTACCCGTGCCTTAACGCACCTTGATCTTCCACTCCTCTATCAGGCTCCTTATAACCTTCGTGCCTCCAAGAAGAACAACACTTCTCCATTTTAACACTGAAGCTGAAATCCCTCATCCACGGACTACTTCTTGTAAATGTGCTCATCCTAATTGGATACAATACTCTTGCTGTGGAGTAATCAGCGTTTTCAAATATCTAAAATGACCTCCTGTTTTTGATTATCCGCCTTTATTTCCAAAGTCCAGAATCCAACAGGCTTTATTAACTGAACTGTCAACTGCGACTTTCAGGGAGTTACTTACATTTGTACTCGTCCCTGTCTACATGCACATTTCTTAGTACTCTGTCAGTATTGCTTCCCGTCGCTTTATCTGCTAAAATGTGTCTCTGAGCACTTCTCCGTAGTAATTTTCATCGTCCATCTATCGGTTAATTCTGCCATCTGTGCCTTTTTGCAATGTATTGCAGTGCATCTCACTTTTCAGCATATTTTAAAACCTGGTTTCATCTCCCTGCTTTAAACTTTTCCCCGTAATATTCTTATCCAAATCCTCATATACAATTAGGAATCCCTGCACTGACCACTGTGGGGAACGAAAGACGATCATCCTCCAGAATGACAGTCAAATGTTTCACACAACTCGCAATGTCCGTGCCCCAGAACGGGGCTGATGTGTTGTTCCTGAAGTTTGCGTTCGAGCTCATTGTAAATGTGAGCTCGCACTGTTACAATGTTACTCATTGCACTGTTACAGTGACTTCCACTGCTAGAGTGAGGAATAAGATGTCGTCTTCCGTCTGGACATGTTTCAGCCTTCTGGACACAATATTGAATTCTACAACTTCACGAAACATGATTTCTCTCACCGTATCAGTAGTCTGTTGGTAATATTGTCTCAGGCTTGTCCACCCACAGCCACCTCCCCCCCCCCCAACCTTTCTTTGGAAACGAGGACGTGCCCAGCCCAATTTGTCGGGCATATCTTCCTGCACTATATTTCGGAACGGCCACAATTTTTTCTACAAATATCACCCTCCTTACTTATCAGATTACAGCCCGTAGCCGTTGTGTCCCCACTTATCACCTTTCAGCTTCTGTCTCCACCTTCACCCTCCCCTCCGCCACCTGGCTCCATCTGCCTTTTCTTTTATTTCACTCTTGTTTCCCCTTGTTTGCTTCCACCTGTCATCCACCACACCTCCCGGGCCCTGTCTCACCTGCCCCTCTTCTCCTCACCCTGGCTGTCTTCCCTCTGCACTCCCATTCGTGATGTATGGTGTCCACCCAAAACGTCGACAATTCCTTCCCCCTGCAGATGCTCCAGCAGTTTTAGCTTTGCTCCAGATTCCAGCACCTTAAGCTTCTTATGGTCCGTTATCTTGTCCATAAAACCATAACGCACAGCAGCTAGGCCATTCGGCCCATCGACTCTGCTTTGTCATTCGATCATGGCTGATTTATTTTCCCTCTCAACCCCATTCTCCCACCCTCTTCCCTTAACACTTAATCCCCCTACCGATCAAGATCCGATCCATCTTTGCCTTACATACACCCAATATCCTGGCCTCCACAACCTCTGTGAAAAGAATGCAACAGATTCAACATCCTCTGGCTGAAGAAATTGCTTCTCGTCACAGTTTTAAAGGGCCTTCCCTTTATTCTGAGGTTATGTCCCCGGATCCTAACTCTCCTATTAATGGAAACATCCTCTCCACGTTCACTGCACCCAGACCTTTCAGTTTCCCGTAGGTTTCAAAGAGATCTCCTCACAACCTTCTGAACTCCATCGAGAACAAGCCCAGAGACATCAAATGCTCCGCATCTGTTGCCTTTCAATCCTGGGATTATTCTTGTGACCCTCCTCTGGACCTTTTTCGGAGCCAGTATATCCTTCCTTAGATACGGGCCCCAAAATTGCTCACAATATTCCTAATGCGGTCTGATCAATGACTTCTAATGCCTCGGCAGTACTTCCTTGCTTTTATATTCTGCGTTTCTTAAAATGAATGTTCACAACGCGTTTACCTTTACTACTGATGTTCCTTTGTTTTCACATTCTCGCTCAATGACTGCCCCCATTCAATCTTTGACCAGACAACATTATTTACACGTTAGAGCCATGGTCACTTATGTTTTACCCTATCAGAGTTAGCCCCTCAACCACACTACATGCATATTAACAAGCTTCTTCTGTCTCCTTACCACTTCTGACGAAGTGTTTTCATTTGAACTTTAATCTCCTGGCGTGGTGTTGTCGTCCTCGTATGCACAAACAGCATTATCAGAAGGATTATTATATGTTCCAGTTAAACACATGGGAAACTATACTGAAGTACAAAATTACATTGTGGCGACAATATTGCGTTGCGACAAGCTTGCGTTAGGATGCTTAATTCGCTACCTGTAACCTGATTACAACTGAAATACACACAAAACATTCGAATCGATTCACACCATTGTATTATTTAAAGTCTGGCATTCTTATGGTGGCGCTGTATGGAGTAAGTTGTATCTTGGCTTTGCTCCGCTTACATTTTAACTCCTTATGCACCAACCTTTACGAAGACTTTTATAATACTTTTAAAAGATTGATTTTGACTTCTAAGTGTCGGAATGAATAGCCCAGCTAAGGCTGGAACTGATAGCCAGGGTAATGGAGACTCTCAACTCACTTTGGAAGCTATCTCCAAACTGGATAAAAAGCTTGACCAGATATTTGCCACTTTGGAAACGCTGTTAAAATATATGGAAGACAGACAGACCACACTTCTACAGGAGAGTGTTAAACAACAGCAACTAATTGCCGAACTGGATCAAGCTGGTAAAGAGAGAGATCGCAGGCAGGATTTGCTGGAAAAACATTTTATGATGACCAAACAAAGACTGGAACAGGAAAGTCAGAGGATTATTGATTTAGAAAGTCCCAGTCAGAGGAATAATGTGAGAATTATCGGTCTCTCCGAGAACGCCGAATACGGTAATCCCACCGAATTCTTATCTAAACTTCTGAAGGATGTGTTTGGTCCTGAAGCTTTTTCTACAAGCCCTATAGTAGATCGTGCCCACCGAACGTTAAGACCAAAACCTTCGGCAGAGCAAAAACCAGGACCAGTAATATTGAGATTTCCATATGTCAGTAGCAAATAGCATTTGATTCGAATTGCTCGTCGTCCAGGAATGATTAAATATAGAGAATTGAGGTTTCGCCTGGTTGAAGATTACACTGCAGAAGTTATGAGAGACTGCTGTACAAACCGATTATGTCGCAGCTTTATCAAGAGAATTACCGACCTGCATTATTGTTTCCAGCCCGTTTGAGAATCTGATTTCCCGACAAATCACGCCAGTACTTTAATCCCGTTAAAGAAGCCGAAGATTTCCTTCAAGGTTAACGTTTTGTCTCCAGATGGTCAAGAAATGTGCTTTTCTTTGACTTTATACTTAATTAGTCTACTAAGCAATGATTAACGTACAGGTTTAAACGCGTTTTATGCCCGGAGATATTTTACAGCACTTTGTTAATTTTTTCGTGCTTGGTTCTCGAACATGGATATTTACCATGTTTTAATTTAATTTCTTTCTCTCTTTATTATTTTACTTTAACATTTTTAATGTTTTGTTTGGGTAATAATTAAGAATTCAACTGAGAAACTGATTGCCTTTTTCTCTTTTGAATTAAAATACGACTGTATATTTTGCAAGTCTGTTTATAATTTGAAAAATTAATTTTGCTAATCTATATTTTGTTTAGTCTATAGATGGTGTCTTGCATTTTTTAAAATTAGGAGTCATGTCACCAAAAGCTCGGGGTTAACCAATAGTGGGTAGCATCCTGGCAGTCTATTGGCCAGTAGTCGGGCTTTGTTGGGTGGTGGGTGGGGCTGTTTTTAGCTGAGTTGTTTTTTTCTCTGGACTGATAAACTACAAATATGTCTGAACTGTCGTCATATCCGGCTCCTCTTTGAACTTTTTTTCCTCTTCCTGTTAATGAATCTCCTTAGCAACAAGGTTAACCCTTTAAATATCACATGTTTTTTTGTCTATTAAAATGGATAAATGATTAATTTTGTTACAAGGAATACAAGCGACTTGAATAATCTAATTAACGTAAGGTCTTTAAAGTTTTTCATAGACAATGCTCAGATTATTTTTGCACAGGAGACTCATATCAGGGAAGAGGATAATCAGCGCTTTTTAGATTTGGGGGAGGTCAACGGTTTCATTCTAACTCACAAGCAAAGGTGAAAGGAGTCTCTATTTTTATGGATTCCTCAATTTCATTTGTTCATCATGAGACAATTTCAGACCCGAATGGTAGATTTTTAATAATTACTGGCTTACTCAGAACAAAAAAGTTTTTTATGGTTAATGTCTATGCACCTAATATGGATCATCCTGAGATTTTTAAACATTCATTTGCATCTTTTCCTAATTTAAACGAATATATGTTGATTATGGCTGGAGATTTTAATTGTTGTTTAAACCCTTCCATCGATAGATCTGCGTCGAATCTTGCACATCCTAACAAATCTGCTGTTTTCATCAACTCCGTTTTAGTTGATTCTGGAATTTAGAAGTTTAAAGATTTCTGCACCCAAATGATAAAGAGCTTTCATTCTTTTCTCATGTTTATCATAATGACTCTAGGATTGATTACTTTTTTCTTGATGCACGATTCGTTCCACTTGTTACTAACTGTAAGTACGATGCAATTGCCATTTCCGATCATGCGCCATTGAAATTATCAATTAAATTAGTGGACGTACCCTCTGGTGCTGGACAAAGGCGACTCAATCCTTCTTTATTGCAAGATTTAGACTGTGTTCATTATATTAAAGAACAGATTTATTTTTTCTTCTCCACTAATTTTACTGAAGAAATTTCCAGTGGGATTTTATGGGATATTTTTAAATCTTATATCCGCGAACATATCACTTCATACTCTGCTGGACTGAAAAAAAGGAACTCACAATGAATTACGTATATTGGCTGATAATATTAAAGAAATGGATAAAAAATACTCTGATGCTCCTAGTTTTGAGCTCTATAAAATGAGAACAGAACTTCAATTACAACACATCTCCAATTGAAAAATCAATTACTCAAAACCAAAACTCATTTTTGTATACATGGTGATATATCTGGTAAATTGTTGTCCAACCAACTGAAAGCTGTTTCAACTATACGTCAGATTATTAAGGTTCGTGAACGATATGGTAACTACACGGTAGACCATGATCAAATTAACAAATCTTTTCAAAACCTTTATACTTCTTTATATCAATCAGAATCTCCTGAGGATGCTACATTAATGCACGATTTGTTAAGGAATTTGAAGACTCCGAAATTATCACTTAATGAACGTTTATTATTAGATGCACCAATCTCGGAGGAAGAAATAAAGAAACTAATTTCTTCAATGAATTCGGGTAAAACACCCGGTCCTGATGGGAATACATTTGAATTCTTTAAATCCTTTTCTGATCTTCTCACTCCCTAGATGGGTAATATTTTTTAAGGACGCCCTATCAGTGGGTACATTACCACAATCTTTTTATGAAGCAACTATTTCTTTAATTCTTAAAAAGGGTAAAGATCCCACAGAATGTGCATCTTATAGACCTATTTCTTTATTGTATGTGGATTCTAAAACTTGTTCCAAAATATTGGCTTCTAAACTGGAAAAGATACTTACACAAATTATTCCTGATGACTAGACAGGATTTATTAAGAAACGTTATTTGCATTTTAATATTAGGAGGTTAACGTATATTATATATACCCCTTCATCTATAATTCCAGAATATGTTATTTTGTTGGATGCCGAAACGGCGTTTGATAGAGTCGAATGGGAATATTTCACACGCTTGAGAAATTTAATTTAAGTTCAAATTTCATATCCGCCATCAAATTGATTTGCCACACACCTATGGCTTCAATATTCACTAATAATCAGAGATCCCCCTTCTTCCGGCGTTTTTGAGGCACTAGACAAGGTTGCCCTTTGAGTCCTTTATTATTTAATATTGCTTTGGAACCTTTGGCAATTGCCATTCGGAATTCTTGTAACATATTTGGTATTACTCGTGGAATAGGGTCTCAAAATATATCTCTTTATGCAGATGACCTGTTACTTTATATCTCTAACCCGGATAAATCTATCCCAGCAGTACTATCACTACTTGCTCAGTTTAGTGTTTTCTCTGGTTGCAGATTAAATCTTAATAGGAGTGAACTTTTCCCATTAAACGTGGAAGTCCCAATTTATAGGCAAGTACCATTTAGATTAGTGACGAATAATTTTTCGTATTTGGGTGTTAAAATTACCAAGAAGCACAAGGACTTATTTAAAGTGAACCTTTTACCGTTAATTAATTATGTTAAACAATTGTTCACTAAATGGTCTCCATTCTCTTTATCATTGATTGGCCGAATTAATGCAGTTAAGCTGAATATATTACCAAAGTTTTTGTATCTATTTCAGGCGATTCCAACCTTTATTTCGAAATCCTTTTTCGACACTATTGATTTCAACATTATTTCTTATATATGGCAGAATAAAAACCCAAGGTTAAGTAAGAAATATTTACAAAGATTAAAAAGGATGGTGGTATGGCTTTGCCTATTTTAGATTTCACTATTTGGCAATTAATATGAGCTACTTAATTTTCTGGGCGCAAGATTTAGATGCAACTAATTGTCCCTGAGTGCGGATCAGTGCAAGGATTTTCATTAGTTTCTATTTTAGGAGCTTCATTCCCTTTTGCACTTATTATATCGAGTAAGCAAGTGATTAATCCAATAGTTGAACATTTAATAAGGATATGGTTTAAATTTCGTAAATTCTTTGGATTGAATAACTTAACTCATCAAGTCCTATTGAACATATTTTTTTTCTTTCAACCATCTAGAATTGACTCAAGTAGAATGTTAAATGAAGGGTTTTACACGTTTTCGAGATTTATTTATTGATAACTGTTTTTTTTTAATCATTTGAACGGTTGTATAATAAACACAATCTGCCAAGATCACATTTTTTCGATATTTACAGATAAGAAATTTTTAAAACTTTACTCTAACCTCTTTTTCCGATACCATATAAAATTGAAATTACGGAAAAAATTAGGTTTTAATCCTTATCAGAAGGGCCTGATAGCAATAACTTATGATCGGATCATGAAAATACGTTCAGAGGAACTTGATAAAATTAAGAATGAATGGGAAAGAGAACTCCGGATACTTTTACCTACAGAGACATGGAAGAAAAGTCTTTAATTAGTTAATACGTCTTCTATGTGTGTTAGACATTCTTTGATACAGTTTAAAGTGGTCCAGAGGACCCACGTCCAAGGACAAGTTAGTCCGTTTTTATCATCATATAAGACCTATATGTGACAGATGTAATTCGAAGGTGGCTTCCCTGACACATTTGTTTTAGTCCTGTCCCCTTTTAGAAAAATATTGGAAAGATATTTTACCATTATTTCATCTGTACTGAACATTGATTTATAACCGCATCCTATTACTGCAATTTCTGGGTTACCAATGATGGAATCTCGCCATGTGTCTGCTTCTGCTAGTCGTATCATCGCCTTTGTCACATTCATGGCCAAGCAATCCATTTTGTTCAAATCGAAGGATCCAATACCTTCCACCACTCTTCAGTGGTTTTCTCAAACTATTGCATGCTTAAACTTAGAAAAAATTAGGAGTGGTATTGTTTATTATTCGCTTGAATCTGAGGAAGTTTGGAGTCCATTTATTCAATATTTCCATATAATATAAGCTGACCTTTTTTCGGGTCCCTTTCAATAACTCTTGAATGCTGAGGAGCGGAGTTGACCACATAGTAATGTTTCTTTTTCTTTTTAATTGAAAAAATATCAGTCCATTTTTTTTTGGAAGTTTTTGTTTTTTTTATTTTGGTTTATTCTCAATGTTTTTTGATTTGGAGGTTCTTCTTTCATTTAATTAAAATTTGTTTCTTTTCAATCTTTCCTTTTGTGTTTGTTCACTTAATAAGCGAACAGGAAGTCTAAATTACCTTTTCTTACTCATTGTGAGTGTATATTCTAACTGTTATGATTGTTATCCTGATCTCTTAGCACCATATGTATAATTACTAATGCTATATATGTTATTTTGTACTAATTTGAAAATTTTTAAAAAGATTGAAAAGTAAAGAAAGTCTGTGTTACCTTAATAGCCGTTGTAATTGTGCCATATATCACACTGATCATAAAGAGAATCACGAAGGTGATGATGGAGAACTGACATCCTCATACAAATGTTCTAGTACCTTGTCACGTGCTGCGTAGTCACCCATGTCTTCCAGGATTTCAAGGATTGCTGGAATCCATAAATGAGTGTTATAGATTAGTTGCAGTAAGCAGAATAGACTAAAAGCCATTGAAAGACAAAGCGCCAATATTGAGGGACATTCTGCATTAGCAATCGAGCTGTGCCAAAATACGAAGCTGACTCATACACAAAAAAACGTACTATTGATGAAATTGATTCTCAGCGCAATACAGAGATTCATATTATGTGCCAAACCAGATGTAGGGCAGAAGATTGTTTTCAACCGTCACAAAAATCGATAGTTACCACGAACCAAAGCGTTAAGGCCCTGAAACTGACGTGTAATTAAAACAGATTTATGTCCAACATTTCAAAGTATCAACAACAATGAGCAGAAAAATGGATTGGTCCTCGTGTCAAACTTCTCGCAGATAACATCCTAATCTGACACGAGAACTCACTAGTAAAATGGCGACATGTTAACTTTATATTTTACTATTCTGCCTTGTCTGAACAGTTACGGAGAACTGCAGAAATCTGCAGTCATTTTGTATCCAAGGCTTCTCAGGGACCCAAACAAAATATGTTATTTGGCTTCAGTCCGTTATGATGAACGTGTTTTATATCATTAGCCAGGGGGTGACTTTGGAGGCATATTTCTGTTGTAAAATTGTGCCTTGATTCTCGCGACAACATTCTGAACAGAAGGCATGTTGACAGCAATAGATCAAGCCTGTGCTGTCATTGTCTGCAGGATGACCCAAGCGTCCTTAGCCTATTTGCCTTGTAAAATGTGAATATCCGAACATTCTCATCTTCTGGATTAGATTTAAAAATTGGCACAATCGCATGTTTTTACGGAAAATTCCAAGCTTAATTCCCTGCTTGAATGACCTGCCTGACTATACCATGAACCAAAGAGGGGAATTGGTTCTGTGTTGACCTTGTCAATTCCTCTTGATATTTTTAAATAATTGATTGCGACCTCTCATGTCCAATTTCAAATAGTACAATCCCATTTTGTAGAATTACTCTTTCTAGTTCAATCCTTCGTAGCTGGTTGCGAAGGAGGATGGGGGCGTGGTCTGTGCATGTTGTTATATGCGGTAGAAATGTGGATTTCACCTATCACGTATCGTATATTAATTATGTTCACCTGTTGATGTCCAGTCCCATTGTCGTAACTGCAGCTAAATGTATGGAACTGAATCAAATGAAGGAGGAAACTGTCATACGCTTCGGCCGTGGAGGGAAGGATGAAGCATACTCACTCCTACTGGGTCTCCTCTGCAACCCCATACAGCAAATAGGAGGTATAATTCCAATCAATACACATGACATGGCTTTTCCAAGGCCAGTATATATTTCTTAAGAGCATACACAACGTGCTTTAATTTCCATTGCTGTAACATGCCTTCCACCTCTTTTTTTTCATATACAAACTTACGTTGTATTGGATTGGTTTCTGCTTTCTTCCTTTATAGCAATCTGCATTCACAAATTTCTCTTGTCTTTTTGGAATATCTACTGCTTCGAACATTTGAGCATTTTAAAACTAATTTATTTTACCCTCTACAACTGAGCGCCTGACATCTTACAATATTTGCCAGAATTCTGTCATTTGTAAAACAACAGGTTAGTATCCCCACCATCCAATCCACTAACGGTGTTTACTCTTCCTGGAATTAGACATGCTAATAACCTGTTTGAAATGTGGCTTTATTTTCGCATCAGTTTCCCAAATGAAAAATATCCCACCTTTTCATAATTAATGTTTTCTTCTTCGCTTTGCAGCGATCCAAATTTAAGCACAAACGGTTTTTGTTACTATCTACCTCCCTTCCCTGTCCCAGCACACGGCCTTTCTGTCTGTCCTCTCTCTCGGTCAGACACACAAATACATAAGCGCGTGTGCACACATGCGTACTAACCTAAGATACGCTCACTCAGATAATGAATTCAAGCACCCCATTCTCACTCTTTCTTCCCTCTCCTTGTTCGTATTTTTCCTGACATACCCCACTGATGTGTTAAGTAATTCCTTCCATTGGAGTTAAAATCTCCCTGCATGGTACTTTAGTGCTTGTATATACGAACATAAAACCATAGAACACTACAGCACAGAAAATAGGCCATTCCACCCTTCTAGTCTGTGCCGAAATTTTATTCCGTTAGTTCAATTGACCTGCACATAGTCCATAACCCTCCAGACCTCTCCCATTCATGTATCTATCCAATTTATTCTTAAAATTAAGGTTGAGCCTGCATTTACCACGTCAGATGGCAGCTCGTTCCACACTCCCACCATTCTCTGAGTGAAGAATGTCCCCCTGATATTCCCCCAAACCTTTTCCCTTTCACCATAAAGCCATGTCCTCCTGTATTTATCTATCCTAATCTAGGAGGAAAGAGCCAGGTCGAGATCCCTACTAATTTTGTCAACCTTTATCAAATGTCCCCTCATTTTCCTACGCTTTAAGGAATAAAGTCCTGACCTGTTCAATCTCTCCCTGTAAATCAACTCTTGAAGACCCGTCAACATTCAACATTCTGTGAGGGAAGCCACCTCCAAATTACGTCTGTTGCATTTAGGGTTACTTGGTGAGAAAAGCGGGCTAACTTGTCCTTGGACATATGGGTCCTGTGGACCACCTTGAACTGTATCAAAGACTGTCTAGCACACATTGAAGATATATGAAGGAACTGAAGACTTTTCTTGCATGTCTCTGTAAGTAAGAGTATCTGGAATTCTCTTTCCCATTCATTCTTAATTTTATCAAGTGTCTCTAGATGCATTTTCATAATAAATTATTGCTATCAAGTCCTTCTGATAAGGATTAAAACCTAAGATTTTTCCCGTTATTTCAGTTTTATGTAGTATCACACTGGAAGGTAAAGTGACTTTTAAAAGGTTTCTGATCTGTAAATATCGAAAACAATGTGATCCAGGCAAATTGTATTTATTAAACAACTGTTCAAAGGACATGAAACAGTTATTAATGAATAAATCACAAAAACATGTTATTCATTTCCTTTTCCATAAAGAAAGAGCTAAGTCAAATCTAGATAGTTGAAAGAAAAAAAATTAGATTGGATAGGATTTGATAACATGAATTTATTCAATTCAAAAAAAATTACGAAATTGAAACCATATTCGTATTTCATGTTTAACTATTGGGTTAATCATTTGTTTACTCAATTTAGTAAGTGCAAAATGGAGTGAGGCTCCTAAAATGGACGCTAATTAAAATCCTTGCACTGATTCATACTGAAGATGCACCCATCGAGGACATTGAATTACATCTAAATCTTGTGCCCAAAAAATTAAGTATCTAATATTAATTGCCCAATAGTAAAATCTAACGTTAGGCAAAGCCATACCACCATCCTTTGTTTATTTTTTGTAAATAAATTTTTATTCTGCCATATATATGAAAGAATTTTAGAATCAATAAAATAGAAAAAGGATTTCGAAATGAAAGTTGGACCCGCCTGAAATAATTACAAACATTTTGGTAAAATATTTATCTTAACATCGTTAATTCGACCAATCAATGATAGAGACAATGGGGACCATTTAGTAAACAATTGTTTACTATGATCAATTAAAGGTAAAAGAAGTCAACTTTGAGTAAGTCCTTATGCTTCTTGGCAATTTTAACACCCAGATACGTAAAATAATCAGTCACTAATCAAAATGGTAGTTGCCTATAAATTGGGACTTGAATATCTAATGGGAAAAGCTCACACTAATTAAGATTTAATCTACAACCAGAGAAAACACTAAACTGAGCAAGCAATGATTGTGCTGCAGGGATAGATTTCTCCGCGTTAGAGATATAGAGTAACAGGTCACCTGCACATAATGATATCTTATGGATCCCCCTTCCACGAGTAATACCAAATATGTTAGAAGAGTCCCGAAGGGCAATTGCCAAGGGTTCCAAGACAATGTCAAATAATAAAGGACTCAAAGGGCAACCCTGCCTAGTGCCTCGAAAAAGCCTGAAAAAGGGTTATATCTGATTATTACTAAGTATTGAAGCCATAGGTGTATGATAAATCAATTTAATTCGCGGATATAACATTTGGACTAAAATTAAATTTCTCAAGCGTGTTAAATAAATATTCCCATTCAACTCAAACAAATGCCTTCTCGGCATCTAGCGAGATAACGCATTTTGAGATTATAGATGAAGGAGTATATACAACATCCATTAACCTCCTAGTATTAAAATGCAAATAAAGATTCTTAATAAATCCATTGAAGGTGAGATGGGTAAGTCCAAAAAAGATGTGAGGGGCAAGTATTTTACACAGAGAGTGGTTTGTGCCCGAAATGCGCTGCCCGGGGTGGTAGTGGAGGCAGGTGCGATAGAGGCGTTCAATAATCTCTTAGATAGGCATATCAATGTGAGGGAAAATGTGGGATATGAACATTGTGTCGGCAGAAGAGATCAGTTTTGTTGGACATTTGATTACTAATGTAGTTTGTTCAGCCTGTTCCTGTGTTATACTGTTCTCTGTTCTACCTTCTATGAATGCTGCACTCCAGATCGCTGCGTGTTTCCTAGCCTTGGGGAAGGACTGCAATATGTATTTATCAGAATGATGTACTTACTTTACTCTAAGCGAATGGGATGAGCAAGAGTCTCTCCAGGGTATGTTAGAGTGGGGAGGTGAATATCACCCATCGCCCTAAGGCCTAAGCTCATTTTCTCCACATCAATTCCGTGAATTAGCTGCAGTTCCGACAATGGAACTGGATATCAGCAGATATGCCCTCTAATCCAGGTAGCATCTTGGTAAAGCATCGACATTATTTCTATAACGTGGCGACCAAAACTGAATGCAATACTCCAAGTGCGGCCTAACTAACGTTTTACAAAACTGTAGCATAACTTCCTGACTCTTAAACTTAATGCCTCGACGAATGAAGGCAAGCATGCCATATGCCTTATTTACCACCATAACAACCTGTGTAGCCATTTTGTGGGAACTATGAACTTCGACCCCTCGATCCCTCTGCTCATCAACACTGTTAAGGTTCTTGCCAATATCAATGCACTGTCTCTTTACATTTGCTCTGTGTTATGTAACAGAAAGAAAAGAAACACACGGAGTCAGGTATAATTGTTAGAAACTATTTTATTCACAACTACTTATAATAATAAGAAAAGTAAAAATGTTAAATATTAAACATTAACCCCAAATACTAAACTCGAATTGTGTGTGTGGCAAATTCCCAAACTCCAAGTCCAGGAATAGCTCTCAAAATTCAGTTCAGCAAGTCATAAGATGAAACATGAGCAAAGGCTTTTGCAAAACCACAGTTGACTGATGAAAAACTGTAGAGGGAATATAGAGAGAATTTACAAAATCCAAATGTTCCACGATGGAACTTCAGTCACTGATGATCTCCATTTACTTTGTTCATAAGTATCTGCCACCCCGAAAGGCATTCAAGACGTTGCAGTTTGTACGTTGTTCTCGTGTCTGCGTGGGTTTCCTCCGGGTGCTCCTGTTTCCTCCCACATACCAAAAGACGTACACGTTAGGAAATTGTGGACATGCTATGGTGGCGCCTGAAGCGTGGCAGAACTTGCGGGCTGCCCCCAGAACACTCTACGTAGAAGATGCATTTCACTGTGTGTTTCCATGTACATGTTACCAGTAAAGATATCTTATTTAATCTTATATACGAAGTCAGAATCGATAATAGCTGTGGTCATAGCGGATGGGCATAAGATTAAATGAACGGTTTCAGGTCTATTGAAGGAACATTGTCCATTTTATCAGCCTTTCACTATTCCACGTAGTACAAATGAAACCCCCACCCCCGGGCCACGAAACCGTTACAGGTGGCCATTATGTCTCCGAATTTTTACGATTGCCCCACAGTTATTTCAATCAGTGTGGCATTGAAACCTATCCACGTAACTGTAAATTGCATGCTCGAGTCCAGTCTTCATTATCTTTATAGAGTTGGTGGCCACAGTTTTTAGTCCAGGGGTACGGGAGACCAAAACTAGAGTACATAGGTTTAAAGTGAGAGGGAAAGAGTTCAAAGGGAAGTGGGGAACAACCATTTCACACAGAGGCTTATGTGTATATGGAAGAAGTTGCTAGATGAAATGGTAGAGGTTGTTCTAATTACAAAATTGAAAATGCGTTTGGACAGTCGCAGCAAAGGTTTAGAGAAATGTGGGCAATTGGGAGTTTCTCCATTAGGCAGCTTGCTCGGCATGGGTAAAGTGCCTGATTCCGAGCTGTATAGCTCTATGACTCCATGACTCAGACAACACTATGAAATTTTGCGCGGCTCTGTTGTAATTTATCGAAAGGGACCTGGACAAAAGGTCCGGACGCAGGGAGGAATTCAAGGAGTAAATAGGGGAATGCAATGAAATGGGGAATGCATTTCAGTCATCAGAATTAGAGTGATGGAGTTCTAACCACACAGGGTTCAACAATAGGAGATTTCTGGGAATTTGACGAAGACATTTATATCCTCTTTAGCTACAGTCGAGGTTTCAGAGAGCTACAGTGTAGCTTATGTCGTTTCTTTGTTTCAGAAGGGAAAGAAGATATCACATGCAATTATAGGCCGGTGAGCCTCACATTTGTGTCGCGGAAGCTATTTGATAGGATTCTTAGGCATAAGATTTATTAATAATTGGAGGAACATGGGTAAATCTGGACAGTCAGCATGGGCTTGTGGGTGGCAAGTCATGCATTACAAACTGTGTATGTTTTTGAGGAGATAACCAAGGTGATTGATGACGGTCGGACAGTAGATGTCGCCTGCATGGACTTTAGTAAGGAGTTTACTAGGGACTCATGGTAGGTTGATCAGGAAGGTTAAGATGCGTGGGATCCACCGTGACTTGGTAGTTTGGATACAGATTTTACTTGACCATAGATGACAGAGGGTAAATGGTGGAAGGTTGTTAATCTGGCTCGGGTCTGTGAGCTTGATGTTTCGCAGCAATCAGTGCTGGGACCTTTATTGTTTGTCATATATATATGAAGATCTTAGTCGAAAATGCAGATGGGTTGTTTAGTAAGTTTGCAGAAGACACAATATTGATGGAGTTGTGGACAATAAAGAAGAGTCAAACGATACAGCAGAATATCTTTTTCCTTTTCCAATCATTTTTTATGAATTTTCAAATTAATAAACATAACAATAGTAATTATACACATGATACAAAGAGATCGGGATTACAATAATAGCAGTTAACGTATACGAACACAAAGAGTAAAATATGTAATCTGAACCTCCCAATCTCTTGACAATTGAGCATAAAAAAGATTTAAAAGGAAATTTGATTATAAGAAAAAAAAGAAACTAAAAAAAAAGAACAGAGACTCTGTTGGTGGCGCTCGATGGACTAAGTCATAACTTGGCTTTGGTCCAGGCACTTTTCAATCTATTATTTACCACACTTTAATAAGTCTTTTACAATACTGGCACAAGTTTAACCTTGATTTTTAACTGTGAAAATAACCACCAGATCTAAAGCCTCTGCTAATGGTAAAGGTATTGGAGACCAATCGACTTTGGAAGTTATTTATAATCAAGACAGAAAGTTTGATCGGAGCTTTGCTGAACTTAAGTCTATTTTAAAAGACTTTGAAGAAAAACAAAATACTCTCATCCAGGAGAGTGCCAAGCAAAGGCAATTTCTTGCTGAACTCGACCAAGCCGGTAAAGAGAGAGATGCCAAACTCCACTCACTTCAAAAAGCCTTAGTTACGGCCAAGCAAAACCTGCAAACGCAACCACAGAAGATCATCGACCTGGAAGGACGCAGCAGGGGGAAAAATTTAAGGATCTTCAATTTGCCAGAAAATACCGAGACTGGTAACCCTACGGAATACTTCTTTAATGTTTTGGTAGATGTTTTTGGTTCCTAAATGTTCCCTCTTCAGCCCATTTTGGATGGGGTTCACAGAGCATTAAGATCTAAACCTGCTCCGGATCAAAAACCTCGGCCATCAATACTGAGATTCCATTTTGTCAGCGTCAAGGAACTACTGATTCGTACCCCTCGGAAACGTGGAATGATTCAATTTAAACAATGGAAGTTTCGAGTAGTTGAAGATTTCACCCCAGAAGTTATGAAAGAAAGGCTAACCTACAAACCAACTATGGCTCGTCTTTATCAAAGCAATTATTATTCCCAGCAAGACTGCGAATTACACCGCCTGATAAATCTCGTAAATGTTTTAAATCTATTCAAGAAACCGAGAATTTTATTTTGTATTAGTTTTCAATTTTAGAAGCTAAGAAATGGCGTAAGAGACACGGTGTATTTCCTTTTATTTACTACCTACTTGTTTTATTATCTAATTAATTTTTAGATTTAAACCTTTCTTTTTTCTTCATTTAATATTTTTAATGTTTTGTTTTAATAACAATTAAGAATTTAACAAAATGACTGATCGTTTGCTTTCTTTTCGAAATAATTATTAAGCCGTAGTTTTTAACTGTCGGCTGTTAAGGGCCTTTGGCTATGTTTCAATCTCACAACTGTGTTGTGAGTTTGTTAACTCTATTTGTATTATGTTGTTCATTTTCAGACAAAACATGGGTGGTTATTATTATTTTTCTTCAATTTGGACTGCTGCCACCAATGGAACAGTGGTTAATTCAATTAGAGGGTAGTTTACTGGCTGTCTCTTGGCCAGTTTGCGGGCTGTTGGGGGAGGGAGTGCAGTTGTTCATACTTTTTTTTTTCCCTTCAGAGCTAAACTACATTTTTTTTCTAAAATGCGGTCATATCCGTTTCTTCTTGATTTTTTTACTTCTTCCTGTTGGTAAGGCTCTGAAATTTCAAGATTAACCCTTTACATACTATTACATTAAATCTGTTAAAATGGATAACGTTATTAATTTTATTTCATGGAATGTTACCAGCTTAAATAATCTACTTAAAAGCAAGAAGATGTTTAAAGTTTTTCATAGATTAAATGCTTAGATTACTTTCGTTCAAGAGACTCACATCAGGAAGAAAGATAATCAACTTTTTTTTAGATTTTGGAGATGTCAACAGTTCCATATGCGAATTCACAAGCAAAGGTGAAAAGAATTTCTAATTTTATAGACTCCTCAATTTCGTTTGTTCATCATGAGACAATATCAGACCCAAATGGTAGATTTTTATTAATTACTTGTCTGCTTCATAATAGAAAAGTTGTTATGGTTAATGTTTCTGCACCCAATGTAGATCACCCTGATTTTTTTAAACATCTATTTGCATTTCTTCCTAATGTAAATGAATACAATCTGATTATGGGTGGAGATTGTAACTGTTGTCTAAATCCTCCATAGATAGATCTGTGTCAAATCCTTAACTTCCAAACAAATCCGCTGTCTTTATTAATTCCTTTTCAGTTGAATCTGGAATTTTAGATGTTTGAAGATTTCTACACCTATATGGTAAAGAATTTTCATTGTTTATCATCTTTACCATAACTACTCGAGGATGGATTTTTTTTTATTGATGCTACATTAGCTCCACTTACTACGAACTGTAAATACGATGAAATTTCCATTTCTGATCATGCACCATTGACTTTATCAATTACTTTAACAGATGTATCCTTTGATGTCAGACAGACCATGGCGATTTAATCCTGCTCTATTACAAGACTCAGATTTCGTCCAATTTATCAAAGAACAGATTTCACTTTTCTTTTTAACTAATTTTGCTGAAAATATTTCCATTGAGATAATATGGGATACTTTTAAAGCATATATCCGTGGTCAAATTATTTCATATTCCGCTGGTTTGAAAAAAAAACAAATAATGAAATACGTATATTGGTTGACAAGATTAAAGAAATCGATAAAAAAAAACATATTCTGATACCCCGAATCTGGAGCTTTTTAAAAAGAGAACAGAACTCCAATTACAACATAGTTTATTATTCAAATCTTCATTTGAAAATCTACTACTTATATGCAAAGTCAATTTTATATGCATGGTGACAAATCCGGTAAAATATTGGCCAACGGATTAAAATCTACTTTATCTGAACGTAAGTTTAATAAAATTCGTAAATCAGATACTTCCACGATAGATCCTGTTCAAATCAACAAATCCTTTCAAGAATTTTATTCTTCTTTATACCAATCAGAATCCCCTAAGGATCCTACATTAATGTATGAATTTTTAAGAGATCTGAAAATTGCCCAACTACCTTTAAACGAACGCTCTACATCAGATGATCCCACTTCGGAGGAAGAAATCAAGAAAGTAATATTTTCAATGAACTCGGGCAAAGCACCCGGCCCTGACGGATATACAGCTGAATTTTTGAAATCATTTTCTCATATTCTTGTTCCCTGGTTAGCCAAAATTTTTAGAGATGCCTTATCAGTAGTTAAACTACCACAATCTTTCTATGAAGCAACTAGATCTTTAATTCTTAGGAAGGATAGAGATCCCACTGATTGTGCATCTTATAGACCTATTTCTTTATTAAATGTAGATTCGAAAATATTTTCCAAAATATTGGCCTATAGACTGGAAAAGGTTCTTCCAAAAATTATCTCTGAAAACCAGACAAGATTTATTCAGAATCGTTATTCTCATTTTAATATCAGGAGATTAATGAATATTATTATACACCTTCATCCAAAATTCCAGAATGTGTTGTTTCAATAGATGCTGAAAAGGCGTTTGACAGAGTCAAGTGGGAATATCGATTGACTACACTTCAAAAATTTAATTTTAGCCCTAAATTTATATCAGCGATTAAAATGATTTATTATACACCTACGGCTTCAATATTTACTAATAATCAAATATCTCCTTTGTTTCGGATTGTTCGAGGTACTAGACAAGGTTGCCCGTTAAGCCCTTTCTTATTTGATATTGCTTTAGAACCTTTGGCTATTGCACTTCGGGACTCTTCAAATGTAGGTGGCATTACTCTCGGACAGATGATTCATAAGATATCTCTCGACGCAGATGACCTGTTACTTTATGTTTCTTATCCGGACGAATCTATCCCCGCAGTACTATCACTATTAGATCAGTTTAGTGTTCTTTTTTTCTGGCTCTAGATTAAATGTTAATAAGAGCGAACTTTTTCCATTGAATATGCAAACCCCAATTTACAGCCAATTAACTTTTAGATTGGTAACTGACTATTTTATGTATTTAGGTGTTAAAATTACCAAGAAACATAAGGACTTATTTAAAGTTAATCTATTGCCTTTAATTGACCATGTTAAGCAATTATTTACTGAGTGGTCTCCACTGTCTTTATCATTGGTAGGCCAAATTAATGAGATTGAGATAAATATTTTACCTATATGTTTATATTTATTTCAAACTATTCCAACTTTTGTCCCGAAATCTTTTTTTGGCACTATTGATTCTACAATCCTTTCATATATTTGGCAGAATAAGAACCCAAGGTTAAGTAAGAAATATTTACAAAAACTAAAAATGGATGGTGGTTTGGCCTTGCCTAACTTTAGGTTACATTATTGGTCAATTAATATCATATATTTAATTTTTGCATACAAGATTTTGATGTAATTCGATCCCCAAATGGGTATGCATTGAGCAACAACCAGTTCTTGAATTTTCAGTAGTTTCTATTTAAGGTGTTTCACTCCCTTTTGCACTTACCAAATTAAGTAAACATACGAATAACCCAATTGTTAAAAATACAATACGAATATGGTTTCAATTTCATAATTTTTTTGGATTGAATAAATTTAATTTGTCAAGTACCATTCAACTTAATTTTTTCTTTCATCCATCCAGAGCTGACTCAGCTTTTTTCCACATGGAAAAGGAAGGGAATAGTATGTTTTCGTGATCTCGTCATTGATAGATGTTTTTCATCTTTTGAACAATTGTCTAATAAATATAATTTGCCTAGATCACACTTTTTTCGGTATTTTCAGATTAGATTTTTTTTAAAAATCTACTATAGCCTCTTTTCCGACACCTTACAAAATTGAAACTACGGGAAAAAAAAGGTCTTAATCCTTATCAGAATAATTTTTGATTTAATTATGAAAATACATCTGGAATTATTAGACAAAATTAAAAATGAATGGGAAAGCGAACTCCAGACATCTATACCTATAGTGACTTGGAAGAAAATTCTTCATTTAGTTAATACATCTTCAATGTGTGCCAGACACTCTTTGATACAGTTTAAGGTAGTCCAAGGGACCCATATGTCCAAAGAAAAGTTAGCTCGTTTTTATAACCATATAAATCCTATATGTGATAGATGTAAGCCGAATACGGCTTCTTTGACACATATGTTTTGGTCCTGTCCTCTTTTGGAAAAAATATTGGAAAGACATTTTTAACATTATTTCAAACCTATTGTAGATTGATTTACAACCTTACCTTATCACTGCAATTTTTGGATGACCAAGGATAGAGTCTGGCCATTTATCTGCTTCCGCTATCCATATGATTGCTTTTGTTACATTAATGGCCAAACGATCCATTTTGCTAAAATGGAAGGATACAATACCCCCTACTACTATAGAACCATATATCAATACGGCACAATACAGGCCCTTCGGACTACCATGTTGTGCCACCATTTTTCAATGGTTTTCTCAAACTATATCATGTTTAAACTTGGGGAAAAAAAATAGGAGTGGTACTGTCGATCCTTCGCTTAAATTTGAATATATTTGGAGTCCATTTGTTCAATATTTTCACATGATGTAGATCCCCTTCCAATAACTTTCCAACTTGGAGGAACGGAGTTGACGACATAATATTGCTCTGTTTCTACTGAGAAATTAAGCTCAGTTTTTTTTCTTTAGCTTTGTTGTTTGTTTTTTTTGAAATTTTATTTTGTTTAGTTTAGTTTATATTGTTCACAATTTTTCTTGTTGATTTGGGTTTATTTTAAATTTATATAATTTTCTTTCTTTCCTCTCTTTTATATTATATTTATTTACTAAGAGATCGTTGGATGTACAGAGATTTTGTTTATATTTTATTCTTCTTTATGATTATATACACTATAATTGTTATCCTGATTTCTTTGTATTACATGTATAAATATCGATGCTATATATCAATCTGTATTACTTTTTAAAACTAATAAAAAGACTGAAAAAGAAAGAAAAAAGAACAATAACAAAACAAATAATAATAATAAACAAAAACTAACCAAAATCTAAACAAAAGTTGGGCTGTCGTACTTCATCGGTAAAAGCATTATTATTTCAGTAAGTCCACTCCTCTATATTCGAATAGAAAGTTATTGAAAAAGATTCGGAAAAGTTTAGCTTACATCATATGAAAATGCTGAATAAATGGGCTCCAAGTTTCTTCTAATTTAATCGAAGGCTGAATAGTACCACTCCTTCATTTTTTTCTAAGTTTAAACATGTTATAGTTTGGGAAAACCATTGGAATGTAGTAGGGGGTTTAGAATCTTTTCATTTAAATAGAATGGATCTCCTGGCTATTAATGTAACAAATGCAAACATACGACAAGCTGAGGCAGATAAATAGCCAGCATCCATCATCGGTAACCTAAAAATTGCAGTAATAGGATGAGCTTGTAAATCAATGCTCAAAACCACTGAAATAATATAAAAATGTCTTTCCAATATTTTTCCAAAAGAGGACAGGACCAGAACATATGTGTCAGGGAAGCCAACTCAGAATTACATCTATCACAGATAAGATTTATATGGTTATTAGAACAAGCTAACTTCTCCTTAGACATATGGGTCCTTTGACCCACCTTAAACTGTATCAAACAGTGTCTTGCACACATTGAAGATGTATTAACTAAAGAGAGAATTTTCTTCCATGTCTCTTTAGGTAAAAGTATCTGAAGTTCTCTTTCCCATTCATTCTTAGTTTCATCAAATATGTCTAAACGTATTTTCATAATCAGATCATAAATTATTGCTATCAAGCCTTTATGATAAGGGTTAAAACCTTTTTTTCTGTAATTTCATTTTGATGTGGCATCGGAAAAGTAGGCAGAGAAACATTTTCTAATCTGTAAATATCTAATAAAAATGTGATCTTTGCAAATTGTATTTATTAGACAGATACAGCAGAACATTGATCAATTACTGTTACGGAGAAATGTAGAATGGAGCTTAATCCAGGTAAGTCTGAGGTGTTGCACTTCGGAAGGCCAAATGTAAGGGGAAAGTATACAGTTAATGGCAAGACCCTTAACAGCATTGATGTACAGAGGGATCCGAGGGTCCCTACCTCCCTTTAATTAATATCACAAGGAGACAGAGTGTTAAAGAAGGCGTATGGCATGTTTGCATTCATCGACAGAGGCTCAGAGTACAAGAGTAAGGATGTCTTGATACTGTTGAATTAAACTTTGGATAGGCTGCACGAGGAGTTTTACGTGGATTTCTGCTCGCCCCTTTCAAGGAAGGATGTGGAGACAGTGGCGAAGGTGCAGAAGAGGTTTACCAGAATCCTGGATTAGTGGATATTAGCCAAAAGAAAGATTTAGACATACTTGGATTGTTCTCCCTAAACCGCAGGAGGTTGAGTGGAGACCTAATAGAGTTTTTGTTTTTGAAAATTATGAGAGACATAGATAGCGTAGACCAACACAATCTTTTCCCCAGGGTAGAACTGCCAAATGCCAGAGGACATGTTTTTAAAGTTAGCGAGGGGATGTTTAAATACGACGTGAGTCGCAAGTTTTTTATACACAGAGAGCGGTAGGTTCCAGGAATGGTAGTGCAAGCAGACTGTTTGGTGGAGGTTAAGATGGTTTTGTTAGACACATGAATATGAAGGGATACATATCCTACACAGGAAGCTGACGTGTACTATAAATTGACCAAGATCGGAAAAACATCGTGGGCCGAAGGCCTATCCAGTGCTGTATTGTCCTATGTCCATGAAATAAGGCGCGAAGGCTTTGGAAAGGATGTTGCCTGGATTATAGGGTACTTGCCATCAGGAAACTTTGGACATATTTAGATTGTATGCTCTGGATCGGGAGAGGCTGAGGGGAGTTATGAGAGATATTTATAAAGTTATGAAAGGCACAGATAGGGTAGACAGCCAGAATCTTTTCCCAGGGGATAAATATCGAAAATTAATTCGCATGGCTTTAAGGTGAGAAGGGGAAAGTTTTAAAGGCCATGTGCGGGGCAAGTGTTTACACAGAGCACCTGGAACGTGCTGTCCGTGGTGATAGTGAAAGCAGATACGATAGTGGCGTTCAAGAGGATTTAAGAGAAGCAAATGAATGTGAAGGGAACAGAGGGATATGTATGAAATGCAGGTAGAGGGAATTGGTTTAATTTGGCATCATCCTCTGAGGGCCTGATACTGTGCTGTACTGTTATATGTTATTGTAGAAAAGGGGCGCGACATAAACAAATCTGGTAAAATTAAGGAAACCTCTTTGATGTTTACTGCATACATGAAAGAAAATGTAATAATAAAGGGAATTGTAAATACTATCGGATTCCAAAACTGCAGCCAAAGTTCAGAGGCAAAGTACAACTGCAAATGTCTGAATGTGTATCTTCCAATTGTCTTCAGAAACGAAGACAAAGGAATGTTCCATTCGATATTAAGAATAGTTACAGCCAGTGAAAATATTTCAAGTACTTGAAACATTCCAAGTATTTGTGTGGTGCCGGAGGACTGGATTCTTGCTGATGATATACATTTGAATAAACAGAGAAACACAGGGATAGACCAGAAATCCATCAGCAATTTAGCCTGATATTGATTGTGGTCAAACTGTTGGTGAAGACTTCTGGAGAGTAACAAACTGATCAAGAAAATGAGAGCTGGGATAACAAAGGCAGAAATTTGAATTTAGAAACTGGCTAAGTGACAAGAAAGGTAAGTGCGATAGTGGAGGGGAAATTTGTGAGAGAAGGGTGAATAGAAATGAATTTTCACAGAGCTCAGCTGTAGATCCCTTGCATTTTACGATGAACATAAATAATTTGGACTTAGAAGTGACAACTAAGAAGTGTGCAAAGTACACTGGAAGTAGTGTTTTATTCGATGATCAAGAAAATAGATTTTAGGCTACAAGAGGATAGGCGGGCATAAAGGTCAGGAATGAATTCTGTCCAGAGAAACATGATGTTCTTTTTTTTGTTTCAAAGCGTTGGAATCACGCTGAAGGATGAAGTCTTTCCACTCCATTTTGGAGACTCGAAGGTGACTCAAGAGGTAAATCTGTGAGCCCCAGATTGTACCTCTTATAGGAAGGGAGACCCGGACGATGCGGGTGGGTAGGCTATGAAGGGATCTGCTTCTTCTGCCTTTTATATTGGATGTCAATGTACATCAGGTGCAAGATTATCAATATGCTCCTTCTCCACTTTGAACAGTGATAGTCCTGGAATTCCTAGGAGTCAGTGAGGTGTGGCATTTTTTTCAAGGAGATTTTGAGAAAATTCTCCAAGTCCTGCAATTGATCGCGAGTTAACCTCTTCACGCGAGAAAACTTGTAACAGAGTGTTTGGTTTAGAATGTGTTGTCAGGCATTTCAACATCCGGAGCTACAGCAAGCATCTGACTGATTTGGGCCAGTGATTATCATTTAGTAAATAAGTCAAAAGAAATGGAATAATACTATGAAGTGCATAGGAACAAAGGGATATTGGAGTTCATGTTCATAAAATATTGAAGGCAGAACGTCATGTGGAGAACGTATTAAAGAAAGTCATAATGGACCCTTCATTGGCTAACCCAGAGAACGCACGGAGGTGGATATAATGTCAGAGCTGTATCCTTTTATATTTCAGTCAACACTGCATTAGAAAATTGAGTGAGATTTTAAATACAATCCCATGCGCTCCTTATCCATGGTGAGCGGTCATAGGGTCACATTTCGAAGCAGTCCCTGAGATGTGCAATTTCTCCAACGTGATTTGAGAAAATCCTCGAAGTCCTTCGGTGGTCCACCTGTTAATTTCTTCTCATGACAGAGCTTGTCATCCAATGTTTGCTTCAGAATGTGTTGTCAGGCACTTGAACCACTCAGCTGAACGGTGATGACTGAGTTGAGCCACGCTGCTGGGGAAATCGGCCAGTGCGAGTACATTGTCATCGGATTCCCGGTGCTGACAGTGATAAAGATTCAGGAAATAAGGTTATTGAAATAGTGGAATAATATGAGGTTCAGAGGAACGAAGGTATCTTGCAGTTCATGACCACAAAATATTGAACGTATCAAGACGGGTAAAATGTGTTGAAGAAGGCATACTGGATTCCTCATTGACACATACAATACAAGGAGGGATGTAATGCTACATCTGTACAAAACGAAAGAAAGGCTGTAACGATAGTATCACTTTGAGTTCCAGTCACCACACAACAAGGAAAATGTGATTGATTTTTAGGGAGTGTGGAGGTGATATAGTTGGACACCTTTGGACACAGGACTCTTTGTTTTAGCCATAGATGTGAATCTCCCGGATCTTCAAGACATTGCATCATTTTCAGATCATTATGACATATCATTTTTCCTTATTGTTGTAGTTTCTTTCATCTACGTTACCATTCTACCGATCCTTCTTAATTATCCCTTTATCTTGTGTGAAAGCGTTGTAACTAGGAATGTAAAGCTTCCAGGCGTGAGATTTATCCGTGATGTTTCAGCAATAACTAAAATATCATAATAAATGTTCCAGTATTCCCGCTCATCTGCATTATTCAGAAATTTATGCAATAAGTTACTGAACGCAATTTCTTTATGTTACATTAATGATTTATTTCCCCAATCAGATATGTGCCAATCGGCATCCAACGTTCAAATATTCATTGGAATTCAGCCAAACGATTTTGATGTTTTTCAGTCCAAAACTCAATCCCGAGGTCCGCACCGATACCACATACAGCTGAAATACTATTGTAAGGGAACTAAAACAGGGAACTGGCTCGTTCGCTGAAAGTCATTACGGCATCCATTTCATAAATCTTCAACAATCTGCTCCAGAACACGTTTCCAAGTTTATTGTCCTACCATCGACGCAGAATGAGATTCTGGCATGTTAATATCCCTATAATTGTTGCATTTGCACATATTACTTGTTTTAGGTTAGTGGACTTTAAGCTCTGTAGAAATTGTGCATTCCACGTTACCATTGACATGGCAGGGTGTGGGCCCAAATCTTGCTGTTTCAGCCCTCCCCACACCCACCCCCCACCCACCGCACCCCTACTGGACGTTCTCTGTAAGAAAAGGGTCTTCATGACGATTTATATTACTTTAAGGTCAAATAAGTTTGGAGGAAGGTTAGAATATTCCTGTACTAAAACCTCAGATCTGCAACTTCTTCCCGGCAGATGGCCGAGAAAAGCGTATCATACATTTTGAATGTCAGTTGACTACTGTCTTGAACGTAGATGCCATGGTTTTATTGATAAGACTCTTGTTGAGATAAATAACAGAAAGAGCTTGCAACAAATAGTCATTGAAGATAAAATGTGCAGCGCGGTCGGGTAACAAACCTTTAAATAGCTAATGATACGATTGATTTTATTATTAGGTCTCAGATCATAATCTGGCAGAACAGCGCAGGTGGCTGAATGGCTGCAGTTTTCAATGCCCACCACTTTGCCAGCTGCGCATTATTTTGCTACAAGGTCACAAAAGTATTATCGAAAAGTTACGTATTTTAAGCTTTCATTTAATTAAAAGGGATCCATGTAAAACCTACCTTGTTGTCTGGCTATCGAAGAGAACACTATAATTATATTGAGTGTTCCACTAATCCCATCAGATTTTTAAAATAAGGGAGCATTAGGACAACATCCTATCTCCAGTGTCCCTACAGGTAGAGAAACATTATTATGCAAATCGGGGGCGAACCCCCCCCCCACCCCCAAATGCCGAGCATTCTCATTTCCGCAACTAAAATCAATATCACTGTTCGGGTTATTATTGAAATAGGCAAATCTTAAACGGAGCAGAAACTAGCAAAATGTGCAAGTCATTGATAACAAGAGCAAATTCTCCAATAAGTTCCTTGTAATTAATGATGGTGAAATTGGCAAGTGGTTTCAACGGCATCAGATGAGACTCGGGTCTGTTTCTGCAGATGTTGTGCGACAAATCAGTAACCCTAGTGGATAGATTCTGAGAGGATGTAACCGTCAGAGATGGATAAATCTGTTGGGAAATCCGTTCATGAAACCTCGATACCTGGGTTTTATTAGCTAATCGATCGAATATATATTGCAGAGGTTTTATCAAATGGTTTATAGGCAGTGATTAAGCCTTACATTGCGTATCTGAGCAGAACCAATAGATTTAAAAGGAGGTTCTTAACCAGAGATACTTAGGAACACAAGAAAAACATTTAAAAAAGAGGTGAAACTCTGGTCCGCTTCAACATTACTCAGCCATTCAAGAGATACTGGGCAATATGAAATTGACCCCAACACGTTGCTTCCTGGGCACTGGAATCCTTGAGGGGAGGGACAATTGATGCTGTACTGTTCTTCTAAGTATGATGGTGTTCAAAAATAGTATTTGAATACAAGTATTCAAAGATAATTGGTCTTTTGATAGAAAAATAAGAAAATACATTTTAACTTGTTAAAAAGTTGAAGACTGACGGACACAGTTTTAAGATAGTTTCCAATAAGGAAAGGGAAGTTTGTTTTTACTTATTGAGTCCTTACGATCTGCGAAGCGGTAAAAAGAAATGAAACGGCCATTTAAATCTGATGTACAGTAAGAAAGTAAATGTTACCCGGTCTAGGGAGAAGAAATGGGAACATTTCATTAGAACTTCAGATTTCGGGTAAAGGCAAAATTGACAGAATGGCCGTTCAGTATGTTGTAAGATTTCAGATTTCTTTGAAAGCATTAAATTCTGACATGTAGAAATTGGATCGTTAATGATGTGCGTGAATAATATTTGTGTTTTTATTGCATTCCGGATAAGGGCTATTGGTTTAACAGAAATGTGTACGGTATTGGAAAGGATATCAACACCTGCGAATATGTAACTCTGGAAAGTTTATACTTAGAACCACCCTTTCCACAAATTCATTTACAGGCAATTATGATTTTGAAGATCGTTCTTTATTTATGTAGGCTTTAATGATTTTATCCAATTCAATGTCCCAGGAACAGCATAAAACCTGATTAACTATTTCACTGATACACATTCAACGGACCACTGAGTAGAAACATCATGTTCTTTGAAATAATGCAATGAAACAGCAGTACATCCCCCAACACCTCTCGCTGTAATGTTGTTTGTATTATCTTGTCAATACTTTAAACCTGCGAGTTGAATGACGGGCGCTCACACTCTTCCGTGGAGCCTCCATGTCAATCGTCTAATTCTGCATTGCTTTTTTGATGTTGACGGAATGAGGAACATAGGTAATCGATTTAAATGGAGGAGATCTTTCACATTGATGATGTTTACGATTACCTTTTGGGTATCCCTTGTTTAAGACCAGAGCACAAGGACCTGAGTCAATTCTTCTCTCAGTCAGTTCTGTGACAAAACGTCTGCAGAGGTGGCGTCCATTTTCTAAGAGGAATCTGTACTCTGGGCGTTTGTCAGTCAATCACTAAACCTCGATTGATTGGTTGCACCCGCCTTCTGTCTGTGATTCACTCTCTCCACAGAGTGTCAGAGTCGCTGATTTAACTCCCACTCCAAAGATCTGTGCACATAGATCTATGCTGGCGCCCCTATACAGTGAATGCTACAAAGCTGCGGGTGTTCCCTTTAGAGGGACTTGGGTGATATTGTTATGAAGCCAAACATCCCTAAAATAAGCGCAATATCTGGCGATAGTCGCATTGTTGTTTGTATGAGTTGGCAGCGACAAATCACTTGCTACAGTTCTGACATTAGACCCGTGACTAAACTCCAAATTAGTTAAATACGGCCTATGCCGACGTGAAAAACTGTTCTGTTTTCTTCTCCATTTAGTCATTGCAGTCCATATTTGGCGCAATAAAAGGTGAAACATACAACCTGAAAATCATTCACAGGCCAAGACATGGTGCCATTTACTATCTTAATGTTTGTCCTGTTGGTTCTATCAGCAGAGCTTCCATTGTCATAAACAGATGGCTACAGCAGAGAAGGTTGTTCATCCACCATCTGGACACCACCTTCCTTTAGAACAATCTATCCTGACTCATTTACGTATTCTTTCCTAAATCCCAACAAATGAATTTCCATCTTCTTCCGATCTTACTGCTCAGTGAAAGCTTCCACTTATATTTCACCATATTTGCCAACAATGAGATCTTTGTCTAATCCAGGCTTTGTGCAGAAGTTGTTTCCATCTAATACTCAAATTTTAGTACCATTTTCTTCACTACCAATGACTGTGGCAGAACACTTATTTGGTTTTCCAGCATTGATTTTACCTTCATGCAGAGATATTCTTGGTCCCTAATCAGATGCATTGACTGTCTGCAGTCCTTTAGAATGTTTTGCAGCTCCCTTTGGTATTAACTCTCATTCTGCTCTCTTTTTGTCCTCTTAATCTCGCTCTTCACATTCTTTAGTCGCATATGACATGCGTTCTATGTTTTTCCTTGAATTATCCTTGAATTTTTCCTTTCCTCCTTTAAAATAGAGCAGACCTTTCGATTCATATCTGTATCAGTTATGTACAAGGTGTCAAATTCCATTTCAGACAGAGGACTAGGTGCTGTCGCTGCCCCACGTCCTCCACAGTGCTCTGTATAGTTCATGCTGCAGCTTTGTACTCGTATACTAGTCCTGTTCTTTTCTTATCCAAGACTCTGTGTGCTTCAGTGTTTCTGTTTTCCATTGGACACTGAATATTTCCCATCATTCAGCAAAGCGGCAATAAAAGTGATTGTTCAGTGCACAGAAACGTATATGAACACATTAGATGTTACCTGACTTTGAAGTAACTATCTCAGTTGGTTAGAACTTTTTTTGTTAATACTTCCATTTTCGCTGTCTAGTTGTTTAATCTGTTTAACTAATTTGGCAGAGGTAGGAATCCAGGACGTTAGGATACAGGAAGAGGTATATAGAAACAAGTCTAAGACAGTGTGCAGCAAAGATGGTAAAAGGGGCAGGCAGGTGAAAAGACAGGCTAATTTGCTGAACAATAGAAATACAGCGAATTCAGTAGCAGATACTGGTCTAAATGTACTGTATTTAAATACACGTAGGATTAGAAATAAAGTCAATGACCTAGTGGCACAGTTACAGATTAAAAAAGAAGACATCGTGACAATCACCAGTCATGGCTTAATGAGGGATGTGATTGGGAACTGAATGTCCAAGGGTACACAGTGTATAGGACAGATAGGTCGGTGGGCAGGCGGGGTGCTGTGGCCCTGATAGTTAGCAATGATATAAAATCAGTAGAAAGAAGGGACATCGATTCAGAAGTAGAATCCTTATGGGTGGAGTTAAGACATGGCAAGGGTAAAAGGACAATAATAGCAGTTATATATCGGCCTCCTAAGAGTAGCCGGGATGTGGACTATAGGTTACAGTTAGAAACAGAAAAAGCGTGTCAGAATGATTATTATGAGGGATTTTAACATGAAGGTGGACTGGGAAAGCCAGGAAGGTGGTGGATCTCAGGAGAGAGAGAGTTTGTGGAATGTCTACGGTATGGCTTTTTGGACCTACCTGTTGATGAGCCCACCAAGGGATCAACTGTTTTGGATTGGGTGCCCTGTAACGAACCTGGGGTGATTAGGGAATTAAAGGTAAAGGAACAATGAGGACGTAGCGATCACAATATGATTCAGTTCAGTTTCAATTTTGTAAAGGAGCATCTGATATCAGGTGTATCAATATTACAGTGGAACAAAGGAAATTGCAGTGGCATGAGAGAGGAACTGCCCAAATTGATTGAAAATGTAATCTAGTTGGAGGGACGGGAGAGCAGAAATGGATGAAATTTCTACAAGAAATAAGGAAAGTGTGGGACAGATATATTCCAATAAAAAGAAAGTTATGAATGAAAAAAGGCAGAAATATGGACAATGAGAGAGGTTAAGGAAAATGAAAGCAAAAGGGAGGGGATAGAAGGAACACAGAACATAGAAAAACTACAGCACAATTCAGGCTCTTCGGCCCACAAAGCTGTGCCGAACATGTCCCTACCCTAAAATTACGAGGCTTACCCATGGCCCTCTATTTTTCTCAGCTTAATTTTCCTATCCCTTAAAAGACCCTTTCGTATCCGCCTCCACCACCGCTGCCGGCAGCCCATTCCACGCACTCACCACTTTATGAGTAAAAAACTTACCCCTGACATCTCCTCTTTACCTGCTCCCCAGCAACTTAAGCCTATGTCCTCTTGTGGTCACCATTTCAGCCCTGGGGAAAAGTCTCTGACTAACTACTTGATCAATACCTCTCATCATCTATATCTCTATCAGGTCCCCCCTCATCGTCCGTTGCTCCAACGAGAAAAGGCCGAGTTCCCTCAAGCTGCTTTCATAAGCCATGCTCCGCATTCCAGGCAGCATCCTTGTAAATCTCCTCTGCACCCTTTCTATGGCTTCCACATCCTTCCTGTAGAGAGGTGACCAGAAATCAGCACAGTACTCCAAGTAGGGTCTGACCAGGGACCTATATAGCTTCAACATTACCTCTCGGCTCCTAAATTCCTAAATAAGGAAGCAAAATTTAGTGGGAAAACAGAAGACTGGGAAAATTTCAAAAACTTACAGAAAGAAACTAAAAAGGTCATCGGGAAAGAAACGATGGATTATGAAAGGAAGTTGGCAGATAATATACGAAAGGATACTAAGGTTTTTTTTGATATATGAAGAGTAAAAGAGGGACGGGTAGATAGAGGACCAATTTAAAACGGTGCGGGAGACATTATAATGGATAACAATGAGATGGCAGAGGAACTAAATGAGTATTTTGCATCGGTTTTCACTGTGGAGGACATTAGTAATATACCTGATAGTCAGGGGTTTCAGGGGATAGAACTGAGTTCAGTCAAGATTACTAGAGAGAAGGTGCTCGGGAAGCTAAATGGACTAAAGACAGATAAGTCTCCCAGACCTGATGAAGTGCACCCTTGGGTTCTGAAGGAGGTGGCTTGAGAGATTGTGGAGGCAGTGATGATAATTTTCCAGGCATCTATAGACTCTGGCATGGTTCCAGAGGACTGGAAAGTCGAAAATATAGTTCCACTGTATAAGAAAGGTGGGAGGCAGCATAAAGGATATTACAGACCTATTAGTCTGACATTGGTGGTTGGAATGTTATTGGAATCGATCCTCAAGGATGAGGTTATGGAATAACCCGAGGTGCATGACAAGATACGTCTAAACCAGCATGGTTTCATGAAGGGAATGTCCTGCCTGACCAACCTATTGGAGCTTTTTGAGGAAATCTCAAGTCGGGAGGATAAGGGAGAGCTTGTGGATGTTGTGTATTGAGATTTTCAAAAGGCCTTCGACAAGGTACCGCACAAGAGGCTGCTTGATAAGATGAGAGCTATTTGAATTACAGGAAGGAAATGAGAATGGTTTGAGCATTGGCTGCTAGGCAGAAAGCAAAGGGTGGGAATAAAGGTATCCTGTTCTGGTTGGCTGCCAGTTACCAGTGGTGTTCCGCAAGTGTCAGTTTTGGGGCCGCTTCTTTTTACATTGTACATCGATGATTTATATTATGGAGTAAATGGTTTTGTGGCTAAGTTTGCAGATGACACCAAGATAGGTGGAGTGGTAGGGAGTATTGAAGATACAGAAAGGTTACAGAGAGACTTAGATAGTTTAGGAGCATGGGTGAGAAATAACAGATGTGATTCAATGTTGAGAAATGTACGGTTGTATACTTCGGAAGAATAAATAAACGGGCAGGTTATTATTTAGATGGGGATAAAATTCAAAGTACAGAAGTGCAAAGGTACTTGGGGGTCCTCGTACTTCTGAACTCTAAAGGTTAACCACCAGGTTGGATCGGCGGTAAGAAAATCGAATGCTCTGTTGGCATTCATTTCGAGAGGTCTAACGTATATAAGTAAGGAAGTGTTGATGAGGCTCTATGGGACACTCGTGAGACCTCATTTGGAATTTTGTTTGCAGGTTTGGGCCCCTTATCTTAGGAAGGATGTATTGATGTTGGAGAGGGTTCCGAGAAGATTTACGAAGATGATTCTCGGAAAGAAAGGGCTTACATACGATGAGCGTTTGTCACCTCTCGGACTGTACTCACTGGAGTACAGAAGAAGGGGAGGGGACGTCATAGAAACATTCCGAATGTTGAAAGGACTGGACAGAGTAGATGTAACTAAGATGTCTCCCTTGGTCGGTGAGTCCAGGACTAGAGCGCGCAGTCTTAGAATTAGAGGTTACCCGTTTAGAACAGGAATGAGGAGAAATTTCTTTAGCCAGAGGGTCGTGGATTTATGGAATTCTTTGCCACATAATCTGTGGAGAGCCGATCATTAGGGGTGTTTAAGGAGGATATTGATGGGTATCTAATTAGTCAAGGTATCAAGGGATATGGGGAAAAGGCAAAAAATTGAGAGATGGATGGGAATAGTTTAGTTTAGCTCATGGTGGGGTAGCGGAGCAGACTCGATAGGCCGAATGGCCTACTTTGCTCCTTTGTCTTGTGATCTTCTGATACCCAATTGTACTGATGAAGAGGGCGTTAAACTGCCTTCATGAACCGCTGCAGATCTTATTGTGAAAATACCATCACAATATGTTTGTCCAGGGAGTACCGGGGTGTAGACCTGGCGACGTTCAAAAAAAAAACAAGCGACCTATTTCTATTGAGGATGGCGTGTGGCTCGATATTGGTATTGATTTATTTTTGTCAAACATACAGTGAAAAACTGACTTCAAAGGGCTATGAGAGGGAGATTCGGAGATCAAGAGTTCAGCCTTTAAGGTATGAGAGTTCAGTTCAAGAGCCTGATAGCAGTGAGATAGAAGTTGTCCTCGAGCCTGATAGGATGTTATCTCAAGCTTACCGAAGAACCTGCTGATGCTTATGTTCACATGTGTCTCGTGATCTTGTCCCTCATGTTGATAGAGGTCGTGGATTTGAGAGGTACCTTCAGAATCACCTAAGCAAGGGTCTGCGTCTTTGAATGGTACGAACTGAAGCCGTCTTGTGGTGCTGACGTAGAGAAGGATTGATTAATGTGGTGACTGGGTTACAAATCAGCTTTGCCCAAGACAATGTTGAGCTGTTGAAGCTTTTAACATATGGAGAAATGAAGAGTATTCCATCACGATACTCGACCATGCTGTAAAGGCTTTGCGGCGACAGGAGATGAGTTACTCACAACAGAATACCCAGTGTCTTACATTCTCTTGTAGCAATTGCTAGACCTGTCAAACTTCTGGTCAATCGTGACACCACAGATTGATCATGAATAATGGAAGTTTGCACCCTATGAAATTGGAGATGGCCGTCGTTTGGCACTTATGCGATGGAAGTATTGTTTATCAATTAGCCCAGGCCTGACTGTTGTGTACGTCCTGCTTGTACATGAACTTTTCCTTTTGCTAAAGTTATGAATCTCAATTGATCACCCAGTAGGACTGCCACCTCGCTGTTCACACGATTCGGGTTCAATCCTGATTTCCAGTGCTGTCTGTATGGAATTTTCAAGTCGCCGGTGCGACGGCGTAGGTTTCTCCTCCATCCAAAGACAATCATGGATAGATTCAAGGATTCATAGAGTTATACACCACGTAAACAGGGCCTTTGGCCCAACTCGTCGATGGCGACAGAAATTTCTATCTGTGCTTATTGCTTTTGCCTGTGTTTGGCACATATGTTTGGTTCTAAACCCTTCCTATCCCTGTACTTATATACGTGTTTTTATTTTTTGCTTTATTTTAAACTTTATAATTTCACCTGATTCTAACACCTGTGCAGGAATAGTCATGGTGGATTCTGGCACATTGTGTGGCATGTTTCTCTGAGTACGTCTATGTGAGCCTGTTGTTCTCTCGACTTTGATACCCGGCTACAGATATTTGTCAGGAGAAATTTTTATGGTCGGCGGGGTGGTGACGAATTTCTGCTCCCTTTTTTGGTGCCTAGTCTGATGCCAGGTAGGTAGAGATGACGGATATCTTCGTCTGGACGACCGAAGTGTACCAGATGGATTTCTGTGACAATCCAGTAATTTATGAGGTCGTCATTCTTCAGGCTAGTTCTATACCACATTATTAATCCAAATTTAAATTCCACATTGCCATGAATTTGAATTTGGCTCTCTGAATTGCTGATCCAGGCATCTGGATTGTCTGTCCATTAATTCATCCAGGGCACCACCACTGAACCTGTGAAGTTTGACACTAAACCCACATAGTAAGAAGGAGTACGTGAAATCTCCACACAGACAGCACCAGGATTCAGGACTGAAATGTCGCTTAAATGAGAGGCAGCATTCCGACCAGCTGCACCACTGGGCCATCCAATTAATCTTTGTACATTATCTGGAGCTGTGGTGCTGACACTTCTCCCTCGTCAAGAATTTCTCCTGTGCCTCTACCCAGGATTCAATAACATCTGACAATTCTGATCTATATTGTCATTAATCTCAGGTGTTTCCATGTTCTTACACCTATTATCCGGTTAATTACCTGTAATGGTCCATACAAATATTAAACGTATTCAGAGGAAAGTGCAATAAATAATCCTGGCAAATGAAGTAGCCGGGGTGGGGTGTTCTTGAACCAACCGGCACAACCTTAATGACTACCTCAGTACAGCAAAACTGTGACCACCTTGCAACACAATGAACTTTTTGCTTTGTTCTAATTTTGCTCTTCCTTGCATAGCTTTGCATAATTTATGCTTAGAGTCAAAGAACAACACAGCATGGATACAGGCCCTTCGGCACAACTAGTCTATACCGATCACGGTGCCCACCCAGCTGGTCCCAATGTCCTGCGATCGCCCCATATCCCTCTCGGCTCCGCCTTTCCATGTACCTATCCAAGTGCTTTTCAACAATCTGCCTCAACCACTTCCTCTGGAAGCTCGTTCTATGTACTTAACGTCCTCTGTCCCTCAGAGTTGCCCTTCAGGTCCGTTTTAAATCTTTCCCCTCTCACCTTAAATCTATGTTCCTGATTTTTGAATCCCCTATCCTGCGAAGAAGATTGTTACGGTTCGCCTTACCAATGTCTCATAATTTTAAACATTCCTCCAAGATCACCTCTCATTCTCCTAACTTCGAGGAAAAAAGATCTAGCCTTCCAACCTCTCCATATCACTCAGGACCTCTAGTCCTGGCAATGTCCTCGTAAATCGTTTCTGCACTAGTTGAAGTTTATCCACATCTTTGCTTTAAGTGGATGACCAAAACTGTACACAGTATTGCATGCGGCCTCACCACCAACTTATACAACTGCAACATAATATCCCAACTTCTATACTCAGTGCCCTGACTGATGAAGGCTAGAGCACTGAAAGCTGTTTTACCACCCTGTCTAACCGTGACGCCGCTTTCAACAAACTATGCACTAGTACTCCTAGGTCCTTCTCCTCAATTATACAGCCTGGTGGTCGACCATTCATAGTACATGTCCGACTCAGGTTTGACCTACCAAAATGCATTACCTCACATCTGCATTGAAATCCACTTGCCACTCCTCAGCCGATTCCCTAACTCATCAAGATATTAATGTAACGTACGATAACCTTCTTCACTATCAACTACACCTCCTATTTTCGTGTCATCCGCAAACAGACTGATCAAGCCTAATGCACTCACATCCAAATCATGTTTATATATATAACGAACTACAAGAGTCCCAACACTCAGCCCTGTGGCACACCACTAGTCGCCGTCCTCCATTCAGAGAACAACCTTCAACAACTACCCTCTGCTTCCTTCCTCCGAGTCAAATTTAAATTCACCCAAATAGCTTTCCCTGGTTACCATGGGACCTAACCTTCTCGACCAGCCTACCATGCGGAGACTTATCGAAGGCCTTGCTAAAGTCAAATATCCACTCTCTATCCACCCTTATGGTTATCTCTTCAAAGAACTCTTGAAGGTTCGTCAACTACAACTTTACATGCAGAAAGCCATGGTCACCTCTCCTAATCAGACTCTGTCTATCCACATGCTGGTAGATCCTGTCCCTCAGAATTCTTTACAGTAACCTCCGCACCACTGACTTCAGGCTGACCGGCCTGTAGTTCCATGGTTTGTCCTTACTATCCATCTTAAGCAACAGAACAAAACTATCCAACTTCCAATCTACTGGAATCTCACCCGTGGCTGACGATAAAGCAAATATCTCCACAAGGGTCTCCGCAATTTCTGCTCTAGCCTCTCACAAATTCCGACGATACACTTGATCAGGCACTGTCAGGCTGCAAATACCTCTTCCCTGGTAATATGAACATCCTTCAAAACATCTCCACGAGTTTCCCTTATCTCTTGTGTAACCATGACTTTCTCTTCAGTAAACACCGAGGAGCAATATTCGTTAACAATTCCAACCACTCCTTCGGATCGAGATGGAGGTGGCACTGCTGATATCAAAGGGGAACTACTCTCCCTAACCACTCTTTTACTCTCTATTTAGCTATATAACCGCTTGGGAGTACCATTGACCTTACCTTCCAGATCCATGTCATGCCCTTTCTTTGCCCTTCTGATTTCCCTCTCAAGAGTTTTCTTAATATTTTTCTAGTTATCAAGGGATTGGCTGGTTCCCGCCCTCCCAAACCCAATGTATGCCTCCTTCGTATTCTTGACCAGACACTCAATGTCTCTCGTCAGCCAGGGTTCTCGAACTTTTCAGGTTTACCCTTCACCCTCACAAGAATATGCTACTCCTGGACTCTTGATTTCGCACTCTTAAAAGCCTCCATTTGCTATTCATTCCTTTCCTTTCAAACAGGCTCATCCTATCGACCACTGTTCGATCCTGCCTTGTTACGTTAAAATTAATCCTGCTCCAATTTTGGACCTCAACCTGTGGACCTGCCCTATCCTTTTCCATACTACTTTCCTTTAAACTAATAGACTTATGGTCACGAGAGCCAAAGTATTCCCTGCTTGCCACTTCTGTTACTTTTCCTTCCTCATTCCTTAAGAGGAGTTCTGGTATTGTACCTTTCCGCGTAGAATCTTCTATATATTGACTCAGGAAATTTACATGGGCATATTACATAAATTCCACCCCATCCAAGCCGTTAACATTCTGGGTAGTCTAGTCAATACCGGGGAAATTAAAAGCTCCCAATCATACAACCCAATTATTCTTAAAATAATGAGCAATTTCTCTACACACCTGCTCCTCCAGTTCCCACTGAATTTTAGGGATCCATATGACAGTCCCACTAGAATGACACTGCCCTTCTTGTTTCTAAGTTCTACTCATATGGTCTCACTGGACGATCCCTCAATAATGTCATCTCTCAGTACTTCTGTTACGTCCTCAGAAAAGCACAACCCCCTCCGCATGTACCTGTACCCCTCTCATGCCTGTATTTCGGTATCCTGGAATACTGAGCCGCCAATCCTGCCCTTCTCTCAGATATGTTCCTGTTAAGGCTATAACATTCCAGTCCTTAGCGCCAATCCAAGTTCTGAGTTCGTCCGCCTCGCCTGTCAAATCTCTTGCATTGAAATAAATGCAGTTTAACTGTGTGTTCCTTTCCCTGTCTTCATTGTGTTCCTAGCTATCCCGTTAACTAAACTTGCTCTCGTTGGCTATTGCTTGCTCCCATGACGTTCTCCTGCTTAGGGTCGCACCTCCTTGCCAATCAAATTTAAACCCTCCCGTACAGTATTGTCAAATTTCACTGCAAGGACATTTGTCCCTCTTTGGTTCAACTGCAACCCATCCCTCTTGTACCGGTGCCTCTCCCAAGAAGAGATCCCAATGATCCAAGAACCTGAATCCCTGCCTCATACACCAGCTCCTCAGCCACAAATTCATTTGGCCTCTTACTTCCATTTCTGTCCTCGTTAGCACGTGGCAATGGGAGTACTCCAGAAATTACTACCCTCGACGTCCTGCTTCTTAAGTCCCTGTACTCATCATGCAGGACCTCACCCTTTGTTCCACCAAGATCGTTTGTAACAACGTGTAAAACGACCTCCGGCGGTTCGCTTTCCCGGAGGTACTTTCTGCACCCGCTCAGAGACTTCCTTTTCTCTGGGAACTGGGAGGCAACGTACCATCCTGGCATCTTTTTTGCTGCCACATAATCTCCTGTCAGCCTCATCACCATCGAGCTTCCTATCACTATTGACTGACTGCACCTTTTTTTTGAGCCTCAGAGCCGTTCACAGTGCCAGAGACCTGACTACGGCTGCTAGCTCCTGAAAGAACACCCCCCTCAACGGAATCCAAAGAGGTAAACCTGCTAGTGAGGGGAGTGAGTTGCATTGAATGCCATCTCCACTTATTTTCCTGGTGGTCACCCATCGATTTAAAGCCTGCACCTCGGGTGTGAACACCTCTGTAAAAGTCTCATCTATGATCTCAGATTCCCGAATGAACCTGAGTGCATCCAACTCCAGCTGCAGTTCATTGACGCACATTGTCAGGAGCTGCAGCTGGGCGCACTTCCCACAGTTGCAGTCGTCATGGAGGCCGTGAGTTTCCCTGACTTCCCACATTTTGAAAGAATAACATTTCCTGCCCTAAATATCATCCTGCCTACACTGAATCAAGTACTTAAGATGAAAAAAATAAATCCTTACCTGTGCCTCCTTACCGAAGACATTTTAAAGATCCTCTCTCACTCCCAACTCCTGAGACAAAGCCTCAGCTTCCCACACCTACAGTGGCCCACTGTCACTATGGCCGCTCCAAAATGGCCCCTCCACCTAATCTTACCTTCCTTATATTGCATGAAATGCCTTCCAATTACCGAACCAATGCGGGTCTTACTTTCAGCTGCCGATTCCTGGAAATGCTTAATTTATATTTTCCTTCCGAATGATATGTCTCAAATGCCATGTGCCAGTGATGCGGCTGCAAGTAAGCTATTTATTGCACTTGTGCATACATGTACTTGTTCATTCGACAATGAATTCGACTTTGACTTTAAGAAACATGGATTTGATATGTCAGGTTGATTACCTTTCATCAGAACTCTGTCCCTTAGATTTTGAAAAGATGTCCTGTTTCTCGTTCTATAGATTCTGCTCGGCCTGCTGCGCATTTTGATTTAATTTTTGCTTTATTTTAGATTTTCCGCTCACAGCAACTGAAGAAAATCCTCCAAAAGGGGTCAAATTAAGAGGACCTTGTGGAGGCATTATGTACAGTGTCTGGTGAACGGCGCCAGAGAGAGGACGACTTTTTAAATTTCCCTTTGTGCAGTAGGTCTAGTGTGTCATCTTGAGGGACGCCTCAGTGGAGACCAATTGTGACGTTTCGTTTGCTACAGTCTGGGTCGTGCTGGCCCTTCATTTGATCTCACAAATTCGCCCGGAGGTAGTTAATCTCCTCCGTCAAGAAAAGTAGGACAGTGCCATCTGTTGATGACAGGTAGTGCGACAGGCCACACAATACACATCTCTTTTTCAGAATGTTCCCAGTGTAAGCTGTCGCAACAACCATGTGGCTCAGTTTATAAACGTTTACAGAAACTATCACATATGTGATCATGTACAGTCATGAAATTTTCATTTAAGTATGGTTCTTCACCTTTTTCTGTCTATGACATTCACTTGGTGGATTAAAATACAGAGAAACGAAAATTGATTGTCAGACTGACCATGATGGACAACAGGAGGAAGAGCAGCAAAATCTGATCTCTGCAACAAGAGTTCACAGGTTCCTCTTACTTCGTAGTCTCCGCTGAGTTTCTTCTCTACCAAGAACAGTTTGGACATGTGCTGGTCAAGAGATGTCACATGCCTGTTACAAATAATAAGCATAACCCAAGTGTGAATTACAGTGATCCAAAACTGATTCTCCAAGAAACAAAGAGTAATTTTCAGCCCAACAAGCAAAAGACTGAAGGTACTGGAAATCTGAACTAGTAATATTAATGCTTGAATTGAGCTGGTGGCATCTGTGCAGAGACAAACCTGTTGATTACATTTTTCTACAAAGCTGAAACCTCATATTCCAGCCGATGAGTTGCTGCCATAACATGTATATTTTTCATTAATCCAGGCTATATTGCTACAGTAAATAAGTCCAATCAAATAGTCATCATTAATTACCATATTGAAAAATAAGGTAACAAACTAAAATTAATTGTTTTAAATTCAATCAAATTGACCATAATTGACCTGAAATGACCCATCAATGTTGTAAGGGGCCTCTTCCTATTGCACCAGGTATTGGATTGTTTCGATTGAACACATCACGATTATTTAAATCCCACCAGACACACGATCCATCCCACCTGACCTGAAAGTCCTTACACCATCTTCAACCATCTTCATTTGGTACCGCATTTTCCTCTGTCTTCATGATCCTGAGTCTGCGTGCGTTATTTTTACATTCACCTTGTCCCCTCCTCTTCTCGCTGCAGCTTTGGTATTAGCCGGGTATATGTGCTCCCACACTCTTCCCAAACAATTTATGTCCCTGTATACTGCTTTACTGATCGGGTTTCTCTTGCTCAACTCCCATTCTTCTCCATGCAGTGAAGCATGCGGCTATTAAATCCATCTGTCCCTTTGACTCACTGTGAGCGCTATCCAAGATAGTTCCACGCACTCGTTTTCGCTATCGTTCTCGGTAACATACTTCTCCCAATCTCTTTTCAATGATGCAGCTGTATCTGTTTCCCAACTTTCAGCCTCTGCATTCGAAGCAATTCAAATTAGTTGAATATTTTCCACTCATGTCATTTTGGCCCAATTATTTCAAATATGTTCCCTACTCTCAGTGTTGTAACTCTGCTTTCTCTCCCATATCAGTGCCCTGCACTTGGACGCCACAGTTAAATTTCTTCTTAATTGTCTCTAAATTAGATGGAACAAGCGCAACATCTGTATTCCCTCCACAGGACTTTAAAGGAGTGTCTTAGGTATCATCCGATTTAGGGCTAAATGAAGGCAAATTATTTAATTTGATGTGGTAGGTCATTGGGAATCACCTTCACCGGGGCTGTGGAGGCCCAGTCCTTGGTTGCATTTGGAACTGGAACAAATAGATCTCTGGATATTGCGGGAGAGCAGGGAGTGTTTTCATGGCTGATGATCATCCATAGTATTCGTAAATTGTACAGCAAGTTTGAGAGGTAGACTAACCTACTCCCACAGATACTTTTAATACTATTTTTGTTTTATGTAAGTCACGGCTGCCATTTTCCATCCACCACTCCTTTCCAATATCTTACTTTTTCGCTCGTATCTTACCAGCACAAAGAAAGCAATTTCCACGCCGTAATACGTACCGAATCCACCTCCTGAATTGTGCTGTCCAGGAAACACACAGCCTCGGAGGTGGACCATAGTTTGCCGTTGCTGAAACAGCGACACTTGGAAACCACACATATTTTTCTAGGACGAAGGATGCATCCTAGGTTTCCACGGCGAACGGTGTCTATTGCATAGGGGCACAAAGGTCTGCAGATGCTGGCAACTAAATTAAAAAAAACGCTATGATGCAGGAGGATCTCCACAGGCTAGGCAGTATCTGTGGAGAACAGCAGGCATTCAACGTTTCAGGACCTTAGGGTCCCCCTTTTCCTCACATTTCGTCCCACCATCCTACGTATCCAGCATATCATTCTTCACCACTTCCGCCATCTCATTACTAAGCATATCTTCCCCTCACACCCATTTCTGCCTTTCGTAGGGACCTTTCTCTCCGCGACTCCCCCTCCCGCACATCTCACTCCCACCCCAGGAACTTCCCACTGCCCCCTACATAAGTGTAACACCTGCCCCTACCCCACCTCCGTCACCTCCATCCATGGACCCAAACAGTCTTTTCATTTGAGACATAGATTCACCTGCACCTCGCTTAATATAATCTACAATTTCGGTGCTCCATGAGTGGCCTCTTCCACATTGCTGAGACCAAACGCAGACGAGGTGACGGTAAGCAGAAAACCTGCGCTCTGTCTGTAGCCGCGATCTGCAATCTCCCCGTTCCTAGTCACGTCAATTCTCCTCTTACAATATCACTGACATGACAGTCCTCAGTCGCCTCCACTTCCAGGAGAATTCCGAGAGCAAACTGGAGGAAAGGTACCTCATAATCTGTCTTGTAACCTTGCAGTCGAACGGCATGAGTACTGAATTTTCCCACTTTAAGTAATACCCAGACCTTTCCTCACAACACCCTCCCCCACGACTTTTTTTTCTTCTTCCCTTTCCTAGCCTATTTCTCTTTGCCCTAGCCCTTTTTCCCCTTTTTCTCCTTTGACCCTTCCCCGGTGGATCTGCCCTACCCGCCTTCCCCGCATCTGCCTATCCTTATCTCTTACTTGCATCTACCTATCATCAACATGTGCCCACACCACCTCCCCGCTTTTGTCCATCTAACACTGCTCCGCTTTTCTCTCCGATATATTGGGTTTCCCCTTTTCTTGTCTTCGGTCCTGAAGAAGGTTCCTGACTCGAAACGTTGACCACCTGCTTTCCTCCACGGATGCTGCCTGGCCTGGTGAGTTCCTCTGGCATCAGAGTGGTTTTTCATCCATTCCATAGGCGCGAGTTCTCCTTTCACTTCTCTTTTTGGAAAAAAAGTCTGACTCAACAGAAACCAGCGGGGTAATTTATTAAACAATTTACAAAGCTGCACTGTAGCAGAATTGGGAAAATGCAAAAGGCACACTTCGGGCACCAAGAGCACTGTTGAGCATAAAGTTCAGAAACATATAGGATGAAGATATGGAAATAAAAGAGAAATTCGGAGCGCATAACCAGTGTGTGAAATATGTGACTTAACATCAAAGTAAATGGAGAAGATCCTGTCAGTACAAATGAGGAAAATGTGGAGCTTATCAGTGACGAATTAAGTTTGTGCCACATTGTCTTCATAGAAGAGAGGGATGTGATCTGTCATGCTTATGCTACTGTTAAGGTTAGTGCGTGCGGAACAGTTGTTCATTCACTGAAAGTCAAACCAGAATTGTCGGGCTTGTTACATTCTGGTTCAAGTGTACTATTTTCTGACTGAATAAATTCTCCTGAATTCAACTGAGAAGCTATATGACCTTGATACTTTTTACAGTCACTGTATCCAAGTGGATATTAAGGATATTGAAATCTCAGCATATTACTAGCCTGGATATTTTACAAGTTCGCAATGTGCTTTTCGTTCTCCACCCCCAAGCGTATTATTGTCTTCCCTTCTTTAAATCAATCTACATAGCCTCCTTTGGTCATCCTTAGAGCTGTGGAAAGTCTACACGCGAATCCTGGCGAGAACCCACAGACAGGCTTGTCAAACAACAAGTAGATCGTGTGATCCAAGATAGACAGGCAAATTGGATCCAAATCGGTACAGTGGCAGGAACCAAAGGCTGATGGGTGGTTTTACAAGTGGAAGGATATTGTCAATTTAGTCAATGTATCTGGGCCGAGGTACAGGGTAAGGGAAAAACGTATAAGATAAATTGTAGATAATGCGTGGTGTGGAGAAGTAGAAGGATCTTGGAATGCATTTCTGCAGTTCCCTCAAAGTAACAAGGCCGACGCAGTGGTAATAACGACAACATTCGGGATTCTACTGTTCAGTAGCCGAGGCATTGAATCAGGAAAGGTGCAATAAAGTTATGGCAGTATTCCATACATCACGAGTTTACCATAACTGGAGTCCTGATTGACATGTTGCTCGAAAAACATGATTGTACAGGCGACAGTGACGATGAAATTTACATGGATCTTGTTGCTCTGCAGAAAGACTGAATAGGCATGTTTATTTCGTTTGGAGCAGAGGAGGCTGAGAGGAAAGTTAATTGAGGCGTTTAAAATTATGAGGGGCCTGGATATAATAAGTAGGAAGTAATGAAATCCCTTCGCAGAGGCATAAGAGAAAAGAAGGTACGTGAATTTCACAGTGATTTCTAATATTTGCTGAAAGGATTGGCACGGAGATGAGTAAAAACCATTTCGCCAAAGTATGTCATATATCTGCCTGGTTAAGTGGAAGGTGGTGGTGGTGGTGGGGGTGGGTGGAGTTGTGGGGTAGAAGCAGAAATATTCAACAAACTTAAACAATACTTGTATGTGGACTTAACAAGCAGTAAACTGCAAGACTAGGAAGTAAGCAATAATTAAAAGGTATGGCTAATGTAGTAACCTAAGAAACTTCAGAACAATCCCACTTCGAAATCCTTGCTCCATTGTCCCGCAAGTGCATCAGTGTACTTTTTAAGTGCGCCGTGGGTTTCTGTTTAATAAATTTGGACACTAAATACCAGACTCCGTCTCTGTCTCCGTCTTCCTCTAATGATTTCACAAGGATGTCTTTGCGTGGTACGATGCAGATAATGGCAAGAACTCTATAATCGGTTTAAAACAGTGATGTTGTACATTCTACTTCGTTAACTAAAACCTCTGTGAATCCTGGGGTACTTGTGAAAGTAACATTGTAAAATATACTGGTGTGGTAGCGAATAATGTGTGAATAATCTTGTAAATGGCTTGATTGCATTCGTGGTTTATCGTGTGTTAGGAAGTATTATTTTTCGCGCGATAGTGTTCAGTTTTCCCTTGAGAATTGTTTTTTTTGGATACCCCTGAATCCAGATTCTATTGAACAATCTTTTCTATGTTATCATTTGAGATGTTTTTTTCAGTATTCATATATGTTGGGCTAGAACTTGTCAACAACAAACTGCCGGCCCTTGCCATTCACATCCTTGACAAGTGCAGACCTGACCTCCCAGCATTTTGCTTACGGGCAAATGCCGTCCTAACTTAAATAGCGAGGTCCTTTTAGGTGGGAAAGTCCTGTGTAATATAATAGTGGCATAAGGATGGACCAATAAAAGGACACTCCCAGGAACAGTTCACAAAAGATCTATTTTTGCCTGTCTGTGCATCTTAGCTACTCGTGGAACTCTACACTTAGTTGTGACTTCAGTTCCCATGAACACCTCTTTCCCCATCAGTAATCAGAACCAAGAACTGGCGAAAGCAAGATTTTCTCGGGTTCCCTTAAACTGCACGCTTCTGTTTTATTGTGTGACCGGCAGGCGGATACTCCGTCTCTCCATCTGCTGTCTTGATTGTTGAGGTGTGTCGTATGTGACCAAATCGTATATCGTTATATCCATAAACACTCAACACACAGATGGACGTCAATAACGTCGCTGTTGCTAAAGTTCCAACTTCTAATATCACACTACTTCAACTAATTAAACGTCCTGCACCCGTGGTTGACCAGGACACAGGAGGAATCCTGAAGTTCCCACATGGCAAAGGACGTGCATTCGAATAATGTGAAATATTTCACCGCACCGCATTCTTCTTTACATTAGCTGACGAGGCAGAAATCAGGAAAACTGTCTTGAACTTAAAGCTGGACAAGTGTTCTTGCCTCACTGATGCTTCTTTACTAATCGATAAGCTAGGTGTCTGGATGGCTATTCCCCTCTCACTTTATGCTCTTAGTTAGACATCGCAAATGACAGCCACACAGTTAGGAAAAGCTAACAGCAGAACCAAATAAGTTGAGCTTCTATAGTATTTGTGCTGGAGTCTATGAAACTTGTGAGAAATGAAGTACATTTATTCAGTTCGTACAAATTCTCCTTCTCAGTCTGAAAGATGACACATGTTATAAGTCAGTTGGAAGGTAGTGATGAAGAGCTGTGAATGATTCTTCCTGGCTCCCCCATTACACACAAATAAACTTCTCAAGATCCAGCTCAAAGAAGGAGGATGAGAATTGGAGGATATATCTTCTCTATATGTTGGATTCTCTCGAACGTGTTATTGAAGACGAGCCAAGCCAGAGCAACGTGTTCACCTTAATCTTTATGAGCATGATTGTTTTGTTTTCTATTAAAAAAAATGAGACCAGTTTCAGTGATCGAGGGGTTGGTTTATATCAGTCTGGAAGAAACTGATGTCAGAGTTTCAGGTGGGTTTTTATCTGATGGTAGGAAGTTGATGTCACTGATTCTGTATTTATATTTTAGAAGTGGGGATTGATGTTACTGACGAGAGTCATACCATGAGACAGGAGAACATTATTGCAAATTATTGATAGGTATTTTAATTAAGAGGTGATGAGACTGCGGTCACTGACAATTAGTTTACTTCATATCAGGCACAAAATGATTAATAGCTGTATAGCAAACAGTCGAAATTCGTGAATGTAATTTACGCCAATATTTAACGCTTTTATTTAACAAAAGAAAAGAAAACCCAAATAAACTAATACTGGCTGAGATTTTGTAGGTGATACCAATTCATTACAGTGGCTATCCAGTAAAACTATTGTACGATTAATTCATTTTTAAAAAGTGAATGACATGGTATCTTGGAGCATAACCTACTCTTCCGGTATTCAGAGCCCTAAGGTAATATATGAATTCAAATGCTACAAGAACTGCTTACGAATTTAAATTCAAATACGTAAATCAATTTTAAATATAGTTACGACAAGATACACTACGGGACCAGAGGATTATTGTATAAATGCATGTTTTAATTAAATAATAAATAAATATGCACAATCCTTACTTGGTACAAGTCAATATGCCTCCAGGTCCATAGAAATGTGGTTGGCTCATAATTGAAAAGAAAAAGAACTCTTGATGCTGAAAGGTTGGAATAAAACTCAGAGGTTCTGGAAACACTACGCAGGTCAGGGAGTTTGCTCAAAATATTTGTGTCAATCGTCAGTTAATATGGCGCGTTACAATAGACATACTATTACCCTCGCTAAGGATTCCACCTTCCATTAATATATAAAATTATAACAAGTCTTTTCTTTCAATTTGCTTCAATCAAATTGGCCACTTTCAGCCCAGCAGCACTTTCAGAGAGGGGAATAGCTGTTTAACAAGGGTGGGAACAGGTAAGAACTTCAACAGAGACCTGGAAGGGTGCATCACAAAAAACAACTATTCGGGCCACCTTATGTGCGCCGACAATGATGCTGATCAATCTAATATCCTCTGGCTGCACACAGGCCACATTGCCCTATACCTCACTCGTTCATGCGTCTTTCTAAATCGTTCTTAAACGCTGTTACCGTGTCTGCGTCCATAACCTCCCATGGCAGCTCTTCCCAGACACATACCATTCTGTGTTAAATAAAACTTGCCTGGCACAAGTCCATTAAACTTTCCCACATTCATTTTAAACATATGCCACCTAGTAATTCACGCTACCACGCTGGAAAATTCTCTGACTATCGAGCTTATTGATATTTTTCATAAAATTGCATACTTCTATCAGGGCTCGGTTCCACAGACAGCAATCCAATTTCAACCCTGCTGCTTTAACATATATCCTTTATCTGCCTACATCTCTCTCTCTCTCTCGTTATCCCGAGTACAATAGTATAATCCCGACATATTCATTACACTTAGATTATTCCTGAGCTCTACCCATATTGCCTCGCTGCGAAAGATCTCCAAAATATCTTCTCGATTTGCTTCTGTCACTTTCTTCCTAACCCGCACTCACTCCCCGTCTGTTTGACATCTTTCTCTATCAAATCTGAAACATTTGAAATCTGGAACATTGAGTGGCAGACCTCCCTTCTCTCCAGATCATGTTTCTGGAATAGCAACAACTAAGCTCATCTGCCTTATCCATTATCCTACTTGCATTAAAATAAATATTCTTCAGACTGTCAATCCCGCTGTGTTCGTTAAACTGTTCCTACTTGTTTTGATGACACGTACTTGACTTCACCTAACCTTTCTCCTCAATCGCACCACCAACTGACCTACTGCTCTTGTTCTGATCACCCTTGCCACACTAGAATAAACCGTCCCGAGTGCAAACTTCCCTTCAAGGATATTGGTGGTCATCGGTTTAGGTGCAACCTGTCGTTCTTGTAAAAGTCCGACCTGCCCTGAAAGAGAGCCCAAAGATCCAGGTATTTGAAGACATCTCTCCTACACCAGCTCTTTAGTCACAAGTTGAACTGTAGTGTCGTCTTGTTTCCAGCATCTCTAGCAAGCAGTACCGGGAAAAATCCCATTATTACAACCTTAGAGGTACTACATTGTTATTTTCTACGTAACTCCCTAAATTCCCTTTGCTAGACCTTATCCCTCTTCCTGTCCATGTCATTATTACCAATATAGACCACGAAATCTGGCTGATCACTGTCCTCATCCATAATGTCTTTTGCCCAATAATTTCAGCCCAGCTGCACATGTTAGGAAGGGAAGAAGGTTTTAAAAAGACTGTAAGCAACAGTTTTGCGGACATTTTCGGCAGACATTTTCGTAAACAGTGCTACACATGAGGTCTAAGTGTGGATGTTTTGACGACTGAGGTTTCAGCGAAGGGGTTGAGTGGTAACAAGGTACTTTACGTCAAGGTAGGGTCTTACGTCTTTTTCTTTTTCATTTTCTACTAACTTCATAGGAAGAAATTGAGTTATTGGAGTAGCATGCTCCTCCTGTGATATTTTGGTGATCACGAAGTGGCCAAGTGTTCCCGACAACTACATTTACAACCTGTGTGTACAGGTGCAGCTGCTCTAGACCGCAGAAGTTGGTTGGAGCGGCTATTGGGCTCAAAAATGAGCATACATTAGGCATGAAGTGTTGTAGCTATGAGTTTCGGGGAGGCGGTAACTCTAAATATTTAGCGAGATAGGTGGGTGTCCGCCAGAAACTAAATGCAGTTTTTGTGGGAATCGTTGACGGATATTCCCCTCTCTAACAAGTGTACCATTTTGAATACTGTTGCGGAGATGGCCTCGCACACGAAAGCAACAACAGCAGCCAGATCAGTGGCACCACAACAGGCTCTGCTATAGAGCAGGGAAGGCCAAATTCAAGGAGAGCGGCGGAGTTAAAGAACTCCAGAGTCAGCAGCAAAGATAGGCGTTACTGTGGCTGCAAGCAGAACTTCACTATGGTGTGTTGCGTCCCTGGTGCCAGAGTCATAGATGCATCTATGCAGGTACAGGACATACTGAGAGGGGAGGGTGATTAGCCAGAGCTCGTCTTTCACTTTGGCCAGAACGCGAATAGAAACGAGGTCGCACGAAGTGAACATGGGGAGTTTCCCAAAAGGTTAAACAAAGACTCCAGTGTTGGAGTTTCAGGATTGCTCCCTGTGGCATGTACTAGTGATCGTGGGAATAGGATGATATGACAAATGAATAAATGAATTAAGAGCGGCTGCCGGCGGAAGTACTATAGTTCTTGACTATTAGGGTCTGTTCTGTGACGGAGGAGACGCTACAAGAGGGACAAGATGCAGTGATTTGCTGGTTCTAACCAGAAAAGTTTTGATTAGTGTCGCAGGGGGATGCAACAAAAACAACATGTATCCGACGAGGAATAGGGATCAAATACAGAGGTTAAAGTAAGCAAATCCATTCAGAAGGCCAGGCAGGTAAGGAGACGTCTGGCAAGTGGAAGGCCTTTAAAAGTGATAGAGCAAGGTATCAGGGCCAGCCTGTTCTTGTTAGAGTGAAGAGTAAATCTGGCCAGGTGAGATAAACCTTGTTGAAGATCAATATTGAGGGTTTGGTCAGGAACAAGAGCTAGGCATATGTCAGCTATAGGCAATTGTGATCAAGAAAGCCCCTTGAAGAGTTAAAAGATGTGGGCGTCATTTTGAGAAGGACGTTTGAGAAACAAAAGTGCCATGAGTTAAACCTAACAGATAGGATAAAATAGAATCGTAAAATGGTTCTCTAAGTAGGCTAAGAGCAAAAATGGGTAGTTGGGGAGAGTGCAGGTCTGCTTAAGGATCAGTGTGGTAAGCTATGTACCGAGACACGGGAAATAGGCGAGGCCTTAAATGAATATTTCTCGTCTTTGTTTACCACGTAGAAGGACCTGCAATCTCAAATGTTCAGGGGAGGTGATAGTGATACCCTGGAACATATCAGCTTTGCAAAATCAGAGGTGAGGTGTAGTTTTTGAAATGCATTAACCTGGATAAATCCACAGGACCTGACCAGGTTTATCTGAGCATGTTATGAGAACCAAGAGAGCAGATCTTTGGTGCCTTAGAAGAGAATTTTTTGTCTTTTCGTTAGCCACAGGCGAGGAAGCGGAAGACGGGATGATAGCTGATAGAAAAGTACAGCACAGTAACAAACATTTCGGCCCACGATGTTGTGCCGAACTAATTAATCTAGCAATTAAATCTGTAACTAAACTAATCACTTCCGCCTACACAATGTCCATATCCTTCCATTCTCTTCACATTCATGTGCCTATCTAAGATCCTCTTGAATGCCGCTATCGTATTTGCCTCCTCCACCACCCCTGGCAGCGCATTCTCGGCACCCACCACTTTCTGAGTAAAAGATATGCCCTGCACATCTCCTTTTCACTTCTCCGCTCTCACCTTAAATGCACGCCCAATAGTGTTAGACATTTCGACACCGGGAGAAAGATATCGGCTGTCTGCTCTATCTGGGCTTCACATAATCTTATAAACTTTCTGTCAGGTTTCATTTCAGACTCCTATGCTGAGAGAAAACAACCCCAGAAAATCCAAGCTCTCTACATAGCACATGTCCTCTAATACAGGCAGCATCCTTGTAAACTTCTGCACCCTCTCCACAGCCTCCACATTCTTCCTATAATGGGGCGACCAGAATATTCCAGAAGCTGCCTATCTAGAGTTTTATGAAGTTGCAACATTACTTCCCGAGTCTTAAACTCAATGCCCCCACCAATTAATAGAATAATGCTCGACACCGTCTTTACCGCGCTATCACGCTGAGCAACCACTTTCAGTGAGCTATGGACTTGAGCCACAAGATGTTCTGTACATCAACACTGTTGAAAGTCTTGCTATTAACATTTCATCTCCAAAAGTGCAGCACCTTATACTTGGCCGGATGAAACTCCATCTGTCATTTCTCTGTCCATACCTGCAAATGTTGTGCTTTTATTCTAGAAGGATACCAGAGATAAGCAAGGGGCTACAGGTTGGCTGTACACACATCAGCTCCGTGAACATTTTCGGAAGGGATTCTGAAGGACAGGCTTTATTTTAATTGAGAAAGGTGGGGATTGATTAGGAATAATCAGCATTATTCTGTACATGGGACATGAAAAGATTGATTTTTTTGAAGACCTGATCAAGAGGATTGACGAGGCATGGCGTCATCCTCTCCAATAGCTTCCCTAACGCTGACGTGAGACTCATCAGTCTATAATTTCCATTATTATCCTTATTTCCCTTCTTCAGAAATAGAACAACTTTAGCGACTCGACTGTCCTCCGGGACCTCGCCTGCGGCTAGACAGTGCACAAATATCTTGGTCAAGGTCCCAGCAATTTCATCTCTCCCTCTCTCAATAACATGGGGCATATCCTATGAGGCCCCGGGGACTGATCCACAACGTTCTTCGAGAGACAAAACACTACCTCTTTCTTTATCTCAAAATGCCTTAGCGTATTAGGATGAGCCACTCTGATCTCACTATCCTCCATGTTCTTCTCCTTGGTAAATGCCCCAATGCAAAATACTCATTTAGCTCCTCGCCCACGTCCTCCTCCGCCAAGCATCTGTTCCCTGATTTGTTTTTGAATGGTCCTACTCTCCCTAATTATCGTTGCTTTTAATATAGGTGCAGAATGCCTTGATATTCCCTTTAATCCTACTTGCCAAGGATATGTCATGTCCCCTCCTGATTCTCTAACTATCAAAGCAGTCATTGTGTAGCGGCCATTGATTGAGTGGTAGAAGGCAGAAGGGAGCAGTAGCCACGTCTGTGGCACCAGGACTCGAACTTAGGCTCAGCGGAGAATAATGAAGGCAGATAAGACTATAGTGATAAGTGACTCGGCAGATAGGGACCGACAGGAGATTCAGTGCCTGCAAAAGCGACTCCGGATGATGGATTGTCCTCCTGGTGCCAGCATCCAGGGTGTCCCGGAGCGGCTGCAGAACATTCTCAAGGAGGACGGTGAGCAGCTAGAAGTTGTTGTGTACATTGGCACAAATGACAGTGGTAGAGAAAGGAATGAGGAGCTAGGGAAGAAGTTAAAAAGCAGGACCTCGAGGGTAGTAACCTCTGGATTACTTCCAATGCCATGTTCTGGTGAGAATAAGAATAGGAGGATACGTCAAATGAATACCTGACTGAAAATTTGGTGCAGGGGCAGGGATTCAGATTTCTGGAACATTAGGATCTCTTCTCCGGCAGAGGTGACCTGTCAAAAAGGGATGGGTTACAACTGAACTGGGGGGAGGGCGGTGGTGGGAGCTCCAAAATCCTGGTGGGCAGACTTTCCCGTGCTACTATGGTGAATTTAAACTGGTGTGGCAGTGAGTTGGGATCCTAAGCAGCAGGGAGACCAATGAAGGGCTGGAAAGTAATGAAGCAGTCAGTAACAGCTGATGGCAGGCAGGAGAACGACAGGGAACGAGGAAAGCCTCTTGGATTTAAATCTATTTATTTCAATGCAAAGGATCTGAACGATAAAGCAAATAAACTTTGATCTTGGATATCTTCGTGGGACCGGGATATTATGACCATAATAGAAACATGGCTAAGGGGGGGTACAGGACTGTCATGTTAATGTTCCAGTGTACAGCTGCTTTAGGCAGGATAGAGGAGAAGGAAATCGATGAGAGTAGTAGCATTTTTGATTAAGGATAATGTCACAGTGGTAGTCAGAGTTGAAATCATTGAAGGATCATCCCTTGAGGCTTTATTGGTGGACCTGAGCTGTGCGAAGAGGACTATGACCTTGTTTGGGTTGTAGTATAGGCCCCCAAATAGTCAACGGGAATTAGAAGAACAAATATTCAGGGATATTATGGAGAGTTGCAAGCATAATAGGGTTACCTTAGCAGGAAATTTTGGGACTGCCATACTGTTAAAGTGTTTGCATGGGGTGGAATTTGTCAAGTGTCTTCAGAAGGATTCCGTGGGTAAAGCATAGAGGGCTCTGCTAGGGACATAACTAAGCTTGACCTACTCTTGGGTAATCGAGCAGGGCAAATGTCTCAGGTGACAGTGGAGGAGCACTTTGGGACCTGTGACCATAGTTCTATTAGTTTTAAGTTAGTTGTGGAAAGGGTCAGAACTGGTCTGCACATTCAACTTCTAAATTGGGGCAGCGCAAATTTTGACCGAATGAGATAAGAGCCTTAAATGTTGACTGGAGTAGGTTGTTTGCGGGAAAAAAGGATCACAATAAGTGGGGACGCAAGAGATTCCGCGGATGCTGGAATCTAGAGCAACACAGACAAAATGTTGGAGCAACTCAGCAGGTAAGGCAGCATCTATGGAGAGAAATAAACAGTCCAGGATTTTTAAGCTGAGAGTGAGAGCTCAAGGTCGCCATTTTTCTGTCGGAATGAATGGCAAAACTGGTAGGAGTAAGAAACTTTGGTAACGAGAGACACTGATGCCCTGTCTTGGAAGGAAAGGAGGCTTGAGTCAAGTACAGGCAGCTGGGATCAAGCGAATACCTGGAGGAGTATATGGAATGGAGGAGTGTCTCAAGAAGGAAACCAGTAGGGCAAAATGCAGGCATTAGCAGCTTTGACAGAGAAGGTAAAGGAGAATACAAAGAAAATGTATGTATATTAAGGGTAAAAAGTAACTGGAGAGAAAATAGAGCCCCTAAAAGACCAAAGAGAACATATTTGTATGAAGCCGCAGGAGTTGGGAAAGTTCTTTAATGAATATGTTTACTTGTTTTTTTTAAGTGGAGAAAGACATGGAAGACTTCGGAACTAGGATATGTTAATGGGGAGGTCTTGGGTGCAGCCCGCTTTACAACAGAGGATATACTGAATGTCTTAAAAGGTATGAAGGTTGACAAATCTCCAGGGCCTGACCAGATATATCTAAGAACATTATGGGAGGTTCGAGAAGAAAATGCTGGAGTCCTGACAGATATTTGAATCATCGTTAGCCACGTGTAAGGTGCTGGTAGACTGGAGGGCGACGGATGTTGTGCTTTTATCTAAGAGTGGCAAAGAAAAATCTTGGAACTATAGAGCAGTAAGTCTAATATTTGCACTAAGTAAGCTACTGGAGTGGATTCTGATAGACATGATAAACGTGCATCTGGAAATGTGTTTATTGGAGTAGTCAGCATACCCTCTGCGTGGGACATAATGTCTCACAAACTTGATTGAGTATTGTTTTGATGTTATAACCTAGAAATTCAATGAGAGCAAGGCGGTAGACATGATTGGTATAGACTTCAATGAGGCCTTTAATTCGGTTCCACATTGTAGGTTGCTCTGGAAGGCTAGATCACATGAAATTCTGGGAAAGCATGCTAATTGGATATATATTTAGTTTGACGCTGGAAAACAGGGAGTGATGGTGGAAAACAGGGAGTGGTGGTGGAAGGTTGTTTCTCGGACTGGAAGCCTGTCACTAGTGATGTACGTCAAGGGTTGTTCTTTGTCATCGATATCAGCAATTTTCATACGAATGTCTAAGGCATATTTAGTAAGTTTGCATAAACTAAAATACGTGGCTAAGGGGACAATTAAGAAATTTATCAAAAATTACAGGGGATATTGATCAGCTGAGCAAGTGGTTCGAGGAATGGCAAATGTTTAGTTTGGATATGTGCGTGGTGCTGCATTTTGGAGAGTCGAATCCAGGTAGAATCTTAACAGTGATTGGTAATACCTTGGGGAGTTATTTAGAACAGAGGGACGTTGGAGCAGAAACGCATAGTTAAATGAAAATGGAGCCACAGGTAGACAGGGTGGGAAAGAAGGCGTTTAGCACGCTGGCCTTCATAATTCAGAGTATTGAGTATAAAAGTTGGGAGGTTGTGGTGTGGTTGTGAAGGCAGCCGGAAAAGGGGATTAGCTTGGAAGAGGCATCTTGGTCGGTATGGACCATTTGGGCGGAAGGGCCTGTTTCAGAGAGGGCGCTAAAAAGATGCACACGGATCTTGCTTGGATTGGAGGGCTTATGTTATATGGAAAGTCTCGATAGACTGCCGCTGCTTTCCCTGGAGCAAAGGAGGATGATGAGTGACATGATAGAGGTGTATAAAATTATGAGAGACAGACATGGTGTTGATCGCCAGAGTCTATTTCCCATGGTCGGGGTGTCTAAGACTAGGCGGTTTAACTTAAGGAGGAATAAGTTGAAAGGGGAACTGAGCAGTATTTTTTTACGCAAATAGCACTTAGTATTTGGAAAGAGTTGTAATAGGAGGTGGTAAAAACAGAAATGAGAAGAACACTTAAGAGGCATTTGGACAGGTAGTTGAATGACAAATGCAAATTGGGATATGGAATTAGTGCAATAGAGTGGAATCAATGCAGAAGGTGCTAATAGTCAGCATAGAAGCGATGGTCAGAATGGTCTGATGACCTGTCTCTATGCTGCACAACACTATATCACTGCAGCGCTTTGTGAGGAAAGAATCTGCTCTAAATTTCAGAATGTTAATGAAACTACAAAAGAACCTTATGGCAGTTATGGAGAACTGAAAAACAGGGAAACCCTCCGGAAAACCACGAACATTTATGGGGGTACAAGCATTAGAAGGGAAACAAGGCCATCAAATGTCACTGGCAGGCCAGATTCATGGAAAGGCCTCAGGATGTTGTTGGAACTTTAAAAATAATAGAGAAGTGTTGGCCCACCAGGGATCAAAATTACATTATGTGCGTGGAGCCAGAGGACGTAGATGAAGCAGTAAATAAATACTTATAAATATGATTACCGCAAAGTAGGAAAAAGTAGTTGGATCATACAGAGCTCATGACAGTGAATGTCAGGAAAATTTTATAACTCAAAGGGAGGAAGCATGTTGTTTTTAAATGACGTTAAATTTCGTTGAATCGTCAAGGCAGAATGAAATGTATCCGAAGGATGTGGGAGGCAAGAGAAGAAATCGTCAAAAATTTGACAAAGATTTTTTAAATCTTCGCTGGCCATAGTTTGGTACCTTATGACTGGACAACAGGACATGGCAACTTATTTAAAACGATTGGCAAGGATGAGCCAAGTTATTACAGACCCGTCAGTGACAGGGAAGTTATTGGACAGAATTCCGAGGAACATGGTTAAACTACGCTTGGAATGGAAAGGATTAAAAACTATTGCCTTTTTATGGGGTGGGGCCAATCTGACCCCCTTTATAGAATATGTCGAAGAGGTACCAAAATCATCGATGAAGGCACAGTAGTTGATGTAGTCTATGTTGAATTCCATCGTGCCTTTGATGTGGACCCTCATGGTATACTAGTGCAAAACATTAGAACGCATGCGATACAGGGACGTTTGGCAAATTGTATACAAAAATCAGAATTTATGAAGACATGCACATTAGTGTTCAAGCCCGTTGATCCATGCAGTCGTTCGCACAGGTAGGTAACGTGGTGAGGAAGGCACGTAGTGTTCTTCGATATATTCTCTGCAGAATCTAAGAACAGGGAAGTTATTGTTCAACTTTATAAAACAATGCTTGGACCATATCTGGAGTACTGTGTACAATTTGGACGCCACACGATTGCACTAAAGAAGTGATTCACCAGACTGACATGCAGCGTTTCATTATGAGGAGAGCCTGTGTGAAGTTTGTTCTTTCTTCTTTTGAGTAGAGGTGGCTGGGTGGACACTTGCTGGATCCATACAAATTTATGAGGGGCATTTTTAGGGTGGATGTTAAGTAATATTTCTTCCAGTAATGGTACATAAAATAGATGGCATAGATATATGATGAGGGTAAATAAATTTAAATTTAAAAAAGATTAGAAGATACTTTTCCATCCAGATGATGAATGGAATCTGGATTACACTGCCTGTGTAGGTCGTGGAGACAGGTACGCTCTCAACATTGAAGAAGAATCCATACGAGCACTTGAAATGCCAGTGTGGAAAAGGCCACGGACCAAGTGTTGATAAATGGGACAAGTATATGTTACTTGATGGTTGACATGTACATGGTGGGCTGGTGGGCTTTTGTTGTGTGACTATAAGACTCGAACACTTTTCACGTGCCATCTCGCACTTCAACAACTGCGGAGATGGCCGAGGTATCAGAACTGAACCTGATATAAACCAAGTTTGCAGAGACCCAAGCGTAGATTCAATGTCACGGCAATTCTTTCAAGGCTCCATAGATTTGCAACATTGTCAACCCAATATGAACCAATGGAGTGATAATATTTTCAAATTAACATAAAGAGTGTATGGAAATGTGACACAAAGTTGATGAGTAAATTAGGTACCGTCTGCCATTGTTGTCTGATTTTGACACCGGGCAATGGAAAAAAAAGTTTACAAGAGTATTGAACTCTTCGGCACAGAGGAATTTCAGCCGAGTCTAACACGTCCCAGCTCTCGCTGAACGATCAGTCAAGTCAACTTCTAAATGGTTGCAGCAACACAATAAATAACTTTTTTATTGTTACGTCGGATAGAGTTTTGCATTTACATTCAAATATAAGAGAGGTATGTTTTATTCGCAACAGCAATGAACACACTGTCAAACTCCGAAATATTTCACTGAGGTGGGATGATTTGTTGTCTTCACCTTCGCATATTTACTACACAGCCAATCTCTTTAAACGCAGCAGGTGGGTAAGAAATCTCCCTCCATCCATTTTGTGAAAATCGCAATGCCAGTTAGTGTCTCAGCAGTATTGTGACAGAAAACTGGCAAGGATGGATTCTTTATTTTGCCCCAATTTCCTACCATTTCTCGCTGCCCATTGGAGCCAACGATAGGAAGTTGTCGTCCAGTAGAGGGCATATTGTTTTGACCCGCGAGTAAACTGATCAGCCCTAGATCCTGTTCCACTATTCATTAGAATAACATATTTGTGTTATAAAAAAAGTCAATTCCTCATCGAAAATTATCAGTTGAGATTCTGTCTCTTATTATTTGTGAAAGAGTGTTGCATTCCCGATCGTCATTTGTGTGAATAAGTCTTTTTCTACCTATTATGATACATGGCCTGGCTCTGATGTTATGCGTATGTTCCTTTACCCCAGACTTTCTCACGAGGTGAAATTTTCGCTTTCGTTGTCCTGTTAATTGCTTTAAAACATTCTAACATCTACAATCAAAGTAATGCTAAAACTGCTATATATTAAATAATGTCATTATAGATTAAGGAGATTCAGCTTATGGCTATTTTTTGAATTGTGTCTAAGTGTCAAAACACAACAGATTTATTGAGCCTTTTACCATCGCTATGAAAGGAGCAGATTGTACGTCAAACGAAATTGAATTAACAAATGTTACAGCATGGAATGTCATTTCTTCATCATAACCGTGCCGTCTGTTTGATAGCACTCCCCAGTTAATATCCCCCACCACTCCCAACCTCCAATACTATTCCCTACATAAAATTTCAATCAGTATTTAATTAAAACTACTTCTCCCAAACTTTCACTGAGTGAATTGCTGATCTCAACAATTCGCCCGCACTAACATTTAATGCAGACATGCTTGAAATCACGAAACGCAGAGATGATCGGCAAAACATGCGTTTGACGAAGAATAGTTGGAGCCGTCTCGTGTGGCGCAACAAGCATCAATCTGGCCTGAGAGAAAATACGTGTTTCAACCCTGAAACGCGTGCAACTCCATGCAAGGTGATACGTTACGAATAAGTGCTTAATCACGGCCACCCACAGATTTGAGGATGGCCTACCGGCCTGAACTGCGATGTTACAGTACCCAGGTAGAACGGTGCGATTTTAAATCTCGTAAAAGTAAATGTCTTCACTGTCTCGGTCAATTGGATGCTCCCTTGCCTGTAGACTCGGTCTAAATTCCGTATATTCGGTTCAATTACCCATTAATGCTCCGCCAGAAAATTTTATTCCTGCAAAGTCCGGAGGTTTTGGTCAATTCTCCTGAAGCATTCCTCGTAGGAAGCCTCCTCATCTAAGCAATCGATATGATAGATCTTCACTGTACTACTCCTATGTTGAGAACATCCTTCAATGGGGAAGAAACCAAACGTTGAGTCCAGGTACTAAGCAATGCAGCAACACATCCTTATTCTTGTATTTCAAGGCCCATCGAATGAATACAAAATTCACTTTGTCTTCTTAATTACTTGTGTACTACTTTATGCGTTTCATAGAATCATGCAGTTCTTTAGACCCAACGAATCCACCTCGACCACAAGGCACGCACTTACCCTGTAATCCAGATTTAATGCATTTTGTTCTCACTAACGTCCTGTCAATCCACGCCACTCCGTGAATGAGCTGTTCGTCTACTCTCTTTTTCAATCTTTTTATTAGTTTTCAAATTAATACAGATGAATATATCAATGTTTATACATGTAATACAAAGAGATCAGGAGAACAATCATGACATGGATAATCATAAAGAACAATAGAGTATAAAAAATCTGTAGATCCAATGATCTGTTAGTGAATGAATATAATATAAAAGAAAAAGATTTATTATGAAATATAAAAAAGAAAAAAAACAAAGCAGTAAGAAACATTATAAACAATATATCAAACCAAACGAAGCAAAAGAAAA